>NC_092756.1:75260654-75313154 GCF_047496795.1 Chiloscyllium punctatum | reverse complement strand
AGTACTTACCAGGAGCTGAGAAACTACGTCACATTCTCCACAGCCTGCAACACATTATCGATGAGGATGAGCACCTCACCAAGACCTTCCCCACCCCTCCACTTCTCACCTTTAAACAGCCACCAAACCTTAAACAGACCATTGTTCACAGCAAACTGCCCGGCCTTCAGGACAACACCAAACAACCCTGTCACAGCAGACACTGTAAAACATATCAGAGTGTCACCATGGATACCGCCATTACACATGGGGACATCTCCCACCATGTACGCGGCAGGTACTCATGTGACTCGGTCAATGTTGTCTATCTCATACGCTGCAGGGAAGGATGCCCAATGCATGGTACATTGGCGAGACCGAGCAGAGGCTACGGCAACAGATGAATGGGCACCGCGTAACAATCACCAAACAGAGGTGTTCCCTCCTAGTCGGAGATCACTTCAACGATTAGGGACTTTCAACCTCGATCCTTCAGGTAACCATCCTCCAAGGTGGACTTTGGGACAGGCAACAACGAAAATTGGCCGAGCAGAGTGATCTTAAAAATTCGGCGATTCAGCTCCTCGAGCCTGCTTTGTCATTCCACACGATCATGGCTGATCTCATCTCGGCCTCAACTCCACTTTCCTGCCTGCTCTCCATAACACTTCAACCCAACTACAGCCTGCATGGAGTAATCCCTTTTCATGGCACAAGGCAATTCACAGGAACCACATTCAGGAAACCATTACACATGGACCGAAACCTTGGCCAAAGAGAGGAACACCTTGAGATCCTGAGACCCCAAGGTAGAGGGGTGGAGATCTTTACAGAGTGACTTCCAGAGGGTACCATCCAGGCACAGACAGTGATGTCCAAGCAATGAATAACAGGAAGCCAATCTGGCCTTTAAATTCCTGAATTATTCTTTTTGCCATTCTTAAAGAAAGAAACAACATTAGGTATTCTCCAGTCCTCTGGGAATTCTCCTGTGACTATAAAGGATACAAATATTTTGTACAAATCCGGATCAATTTCCACACCTGCCTCTCTCAGGATTCTATGATAGATTCCATCAGGTCTTGGGGACTTGTCTACCTTAATGCTTTTCAAAACACCCAACACCTCCTTTTTAATATTGACATGCTCTAGAATATCAATATACAAGACTCACCATCCACCATGTCATAGAGCCAAAGAGATGGACAGGATGGAAACAGACCCTTCGCTCCATCCCGTCCATGCCGACCATATATCCTAATCTAATCTCGTCCCATTCGCCCACACTGGGCCCATATCCCTCTAGGCCCTTCCTATCCATATCAGTGAGCAGTGTAGGTTTCTTCCCTCCCGCCCTCCTGACCATGTACTCACTTTCTTTGTCTGATTTTCTTCCTTTTAAAAGTGCCGTTGTTTTGATGTTTTTTTCTCCAAAGTTGCATAATAAAACAGTAATTGCTGCTCCTGGAATTTGAGGAAATCACCTCCAACACCCAAAATGCCTCAAAAAAGGGGCAGCTCTTACAGTCACACCTTTTTCCCGTCCTCCATCTTGGACTACCCAGAATCCTTTGGAAATACCAATGCAGTTTATTCATTAAAAACCTCACCCACTTCCTCCGGCTCCATGTGTAAATTCCCTCCTTTGCTCTGAGAAGACATACTCTTTCCCTGGCGACCTGTTGCTTGTTATCCCTCTGTAAAATGCATTGGAGGTTCCTTAATCCTGTTTTCCATAAACATTGCATGGTCCCTTCAAATTCTCTATTTCCTAGTTTGAGTTCATTCCTGTTATCTCCAGGGCTCTGTCTGTCTTCAGTTTCTTGAACCTTACTTATACCTTCTTCCTCTTTCTGCCTGAGACTTAACATCATAACACGTCTGAACAGGTCAACGAAATATATCGACAGGAACCATCGACAGCATCAACCTGCATTTATTGAGTTATCTTTCAAAACCAATTCAGTGCAATTGAAATACTGTGTGGTATCACTCACTGTAATAAACACTCTCCTTGAATAAGGTGAAGAGAAAGTAATGGCAAATTATAAAATTACCAAAATAATGCATGACAATGGTTCTTAAATATATGTTTATAAATTACTCTACAGATACTTATAGAAATTAAATAAGGAGGAACAAATATCATCGACAATTAACCATACACTTCGCAATATTTCACTTTCACTGTAGAATTGTAGTTTTACGATCAAAGTTTTTCTGAAATTGATCAGATCTCACCCCATCTAATACTTTTATACCTTTCTCCCCAAACTTGAGGTGAGAATTCATATGTTTCAGAGGATTGCCTTATTTGATGAGCTGTTCCTTGATATATAATAAGTACAATCCCACAGACTTTGTCATGATTGCACCTTGTCTACAGGCTGAATCAAATCATTCAATAGGAGACAATTCCCAAGAGGTTAATGAGCAAACGTCCCATTCAATGTTTTCAAGTCTCCATTCTCCTTACGTAAAAAAAATATACAAAAGTTAAATGCCACAAGTGCTGGAAATCTGCAATAAAATCAGGAAATATTGAAATGCAGGTCAGGTAGCATCTGTGGAGAGAAACACAATTATCAATTTGCAATATTCATTTTGTTTTTTTCAGCACATGCTTCCAAACCTGAGAGTTTTAACACTTACTGTTTATATTCTTAATGTAGATCATGCCCTTGGAGTGATTAATGTGAATGGAATGTTAAATATATCACTGAGATGTGCTGGTGAAGGGCATTGTTTCATAAATACATGGAGCACTTACAAAGAGAGGCTGGTGTGAGAATTGTTCCCCACGTTATTACAGTTCCAGACAGATACCCCAAATTGTTAAGCTCCCAGGTGAGCAGGGATGAAATGGTTTCCTTTCTTCATTTACCTGGATCCTTGGTTGGTCACTAACAGGTTAATCTAAAAAGGGCCCCTTTCTTGTGGATGTCTTCCTCCCAAACCAATTGAATTGGCGTTTAAAAGTATCCAATTAAACCTGGATATGTTGAATTAACAAAAGAGTGAATCTATTCATATCAGAATGCAAAAAGATTATTGTAACTCACATACACACAGATTAGGAAGAGAAGGAGTTGCAGGTAGATATCACAGTGAAGAAGGCATTTGATTCACTTGCCTTTATGAGTCCGAGCATTGAGTATAGGAATTAGAATGTTGGGTTGTGGCTGTACAGGTATTAGTTAGGCCACCTTTTGGAATACTGCGTTCAATTCTGGTTTCCCTGCTATAGAAAGAGGTTGTAAAACTTGCAAGCATTCAGAAGTAATTTACAAGGGTGTTGCAAGAGTTACAGTGTTTGTGCTATCGGGGGAGGAGGAATAGACTGAGGATATTTTCTCTGGAGTGTTGGAGGCTGAAGGGAGGCCTTATAGAGGTTTATAAAATCATGAGGGACATGGATAGGGTGAATAGCTTCAGTCTTTTCCCCAGGGTCGGGGAGTACAAAAACAGAGGGCATAGGTTTACAGTGAAAAGAATAATAACCCGCTGGACTATAGCCTGGTGTTGTGTGATTTTTAACTTTGTCCACCCCAGTCTAACACCGGCTCCTCCAAAACATTTAAAAGGCATCTGGATGGGGGTATATGAACAGGGTGTGTTGAGAGGGATATGGGCCAAATGCTGGCAAGTCGGACTAGATTAATTCAGGATATCAGGTCGGCATAGACGAGTTGGACCAAAGGGTCTGTTTCTGTGGTGTATAACTCTAAGACTCTGTAACATTTGAAAGGCAGCTGGATGGGGACATGAATAAGAAGGTTTCAGAGGGATATGGACCAAATGCTGGTTTGTGGGACTAGATAACTTTCGGATATCTGGTTGGCATGGACGAATTGGAGCGAAGGATCTGTACAACTCTGTGACTCTGTAAGTGTAAGCTTTCTTGGGATATTTTGACTTTTGTTACAGTGCCTTTTTAAATGACTGGGACATTTTAATTTGTGCTTATTTGGTTTAATTGGTTTCTTTTAATTTGTTTTCAGAGTCGTGTAAGGAGACTTCTGAAAAGTAGGCTGTCAGTAGGTTAGAAGACGGAATAGGTTATGCTGCATTCTGCAATTACAGCGATGATGATGTGTCAAGTGTAATACTTCAACTGGCTTGGCATTGATTTATTGGTTAATACTCTTAGCCATTGAAGTTATAACATCTTCAGTTGAGAGTGAAAGCATATATCTTGGGAGGATATTTAATTGCTCAAAAGATACCACGTATCTGAAAGTTCCCTGCAGTTAATAGATCAATGGGACAGGAATTACCTATTATATCACAAAGTAAGTCTGTTTCTCTCTGCGGAATTTCTACTCAGCTAAAGATTGACTCTGCCTGTTGTGTGACACGGCTTTTCATTTCCACTGATCAACCAGATGAACATTAGTAACACAATGTAATTAAACTCAACTTTCCTTCAGTATTCTTGTTGGTGATGCAGACAATGGGGGACAAAATTGGTTTGCGGTTCAACTTGATTTTATTAACTAAATATTAAAACAGATTGTCAGAATTTCCCAAATTCCCACAACTTTACTCGCTCTATAGCTCTATCCATCTGAGAAAGGATATTAACTGGAACAATCCATGTTGGGCCATTGGAATCTCCTTCCTGTCCCGATATAGGGCTGGCTCTCTTCCACAAAGCGGGGTCTCGCAAGTTCGGGCAGATCTTTCTACTGAGACAGGAAACGATTTCTCTTCATTCTGAGGCACCAAGAGGGTCTGAGAAATGAAAGGACGATGTCATAACTGGTCAGAAAGGCCTTAGACAGTGTTCTTTAACTGTTACACCTTGACAGCAGCTGCTCCATACTTTAGTGTGTCCCTCAACATATAATCCTCGATCTTGGAACATGCTCAGCTGTAGCACTCGTTTGAGGTCAACACTTTCCACAGACAGTGCAAGGTGGGAGCCCGAGGGTCCTCATAGATAAGGCCCTGGCTTCCCTAAGCTGGTAATTGATGGTTCAAGTCCCATCTGGGGTTCTTGGGTTTTAAGCCTGGGCTTTGTTGCTGATTTTCATTCCATGTCAACTTCATCTCAATCCACATTGACTGAATTTTTCATCAACAGTACTCTGTTAAAAATCACTGTGCCTACGTTGAGGTTATAGCAAATGATGTGACATAGAAACTTGCACAAGGTAATTCCGGGATTTGGGAGATCTTGGGGTGAATTGTCTGAAAGAGACAGCACAGCCCCAATGGGCTGAATGCCCGCTAAAATTCTGTTGATTTGTCCTCAATGCAGCTTTTTGCAACATCTCCACTTCCTCCTTCCCCACTAACTGCAAATATCTTGAAAGTGCTGCACACAATAACTTTGAGCCCTTTTCCTTCTGTTCCATTTGCCTCAAACTGTGGGTCTGCAAAGTTGGAGTTGAGTTGATTTCTCGACTGGGAGAAAGTGAGCACTGCAGATGTGAGAGATCAGAGTCAAACTGTGTGGTGCTGGAAAAGTACAGCTGGTCAGGCGGCATCCGAGGAGCAGGGGAGTCAATGTTTCGAGTATAAGCTCTTCAGGCCTATGCTCGAAATGTCGACTCTCCTGCTCCTCGGACGCTGTCTGACCGGCTGTGATTTCTCAAATGTCCGTCTGGGGCCAAATGGGAGGCGAGATCAATTTATCAAGCAGCCGACAATTTAGCATGAAATGGAAGGGGTAAAAAACAATCAGTAAGAGTCGAAAACTCAGAAAAAAACAATATGACAGGGGAGGGTTCAGTATTTAAAGATTGCCATTTTAACTACATGGGTGTAGCCCCAGTGGCCGACTGGATAAGGGATTTTGGGTTCAAGTCGCATCTGGGGTGTCTGGTTATTTATGGCTTGTTCACTGTCCACATTATTTCTAATTGACTTTGGAGAAATCCCCCTTGTCTGCTTTCAGCTGATGGGAAGTGGTGCCCAACATGTTCTTGCTCATGATTTTCGGGGATCTGCAGGATGGGGGGTGAATCGTCTGAAAGAGACGGCACAGTCACAATGGCTGAAAACCTGCTGAGATTCTCCTGGGGATGGCATGGTGGCTCAGTGGGTAACACTGCTGCCTCACAGTGTCAGGGACCTGGCTTTGATTCCTCCCTTGGGTGACTGCTTGTGTAGAGTTTCCAAGTTGGCTCTGTGGTTAGCACTGCTGTCTCATAGCACCAGGGACCGAGGTTCAATTTCAGCCTCTGGTGACAGTTTGTGTGGATTTTGCCCTTTTTCCCCGTGTCTGTGTGGGTTTCCTCCAGGTGCTCCAGTTTCCTCCCACAAGTAAATTAGCCATGCAAAATTGCCCAGACTGCTCAGGGATGTGAAGGTTGGGTACATTTGTCAGGAGGACATGTAGGGGAGTGAGTCTGGGTGGACTTGTTGGGCCAAATGGCCTGTTTCCACACTGTATGGATTCTATGAGAAAGACATTTGGACAGGTACATGACAGGAAATGCTTGTGTGGATGTGGACCAAGTGGAGGCAGGTGCAATTAGTTTTAAAGTTAATGGCTCCATGGCACTGCCCCTTCACTTTGGGAGAGGAGTACACCAAGGCTGCCCCCTGTCCAGCCAGCTGGATTTTCGGGGATAAAGAAAAAAACATGTATAACCTGGAGATTTAGAATCCCCTCAGTCCAGGGCA
The DNA here is from genome assembly GCF_047496795.1 of Chiloscyllium punctatum. Classification (NCBI taxonomy): domain Eukaryota; kingdom Metazoa; phylum Chordata; class Chondrichthyes; order Orectolobiformes; family Hemiscylliidae; genus Chiloscyllium; species Chiloscyllium punctatum. Next base: position 75,306,542 of record NC_092756.1, on the reverse strand, counting down.
CTGACTCTGTGCTGGCTGAGCCACAGTCAGTGTGTTCTTGGAAAACAAACTTAAAAGCTGCCATTTTAACAGCATACAGGTGGCCTCAGTGGCCTAATGGATAAGGCACTGGCCTCCTAGATCAGTGATTGTGGGTTCAAGTCCCATCTGGGGTGTCTGACTTTTAACACTTGTCTTCATGGCTGATCTTCATCCGAGGTCAAGTCAATTGATCATCTCCGCTGGAAAAGTCCCCAGGTCTGTGTTGGGTGGGTGGTACCTTCTGTCAGACCTGGCTTTGATTCCTCCCTTGGGTGTCTGTTTGTGTGCTTTGGTTTCCTCCCACAGTGCAAAAGATATGCAGGTTCGGTGGATTGGCTCTGGGGAGTGCAGGGAGAGAGGAGAGGGGTTGGGCCTGGCTGGGATGCTCTTCAGAGGGTCAGTGGGGACATGATGGACTGAATGGCCTCCTCCCACCCCACTCTCGGGCTTCTCTGAACAAGTTTGGAGCAGATGGTCAGAGTTCCACTGCAAGGCCCAGTCAAGGCTTCGCGAAGGGACTGGCATCCAGGTTTGTGTTCCTCCCCTACATTTCTCTGATCTTCCAGAATCTTCTGTGGCTTTGGCCAGTACGATCATGAGCAGGGTTCACATCATCCAATGGGGTCACACCAATACCCTTCACTGTTGTCATGCCAGGAGCTATAAAGTCGATTGACTCAGGCTGACACTTCTCCAATATACAACCCTCACTCTGGTTGGAACTGGTTCTTCTTGAATCTTGGTAACTCTTTGATCTTAGCTCCACTGTTCTCTGGAGCTGATAGCTGCTGTTTAATTTAGTTTGGCCAATTTTCTGTCAGGTCAAATTTCTCCAGCTGAGGATCAATTGAGAATGCCTGATTTTGTTGCCACGGTCACGTGACCACACAGGATTGAGATCAGCTGCACAGTGAAGGTTTCAACAAAATCAAAACCCCAAATAAGATTTGTGCCCACAATCTCTGGTTTAGGAAGTTAGTGCCTTACCCATGAGGTCACTGGGGCTACAACAGATAGAGCTACCAATCTATGGACAAAGGAACTTCTGATTTGGTTGTGTTGGTGTCAGTCTAAGCTATATTCTGTCAACATTACCAGCTGAACCCCAGATTACCTGCATGTTTGGTATTTATGATAAGGTCCAATATGTCAATGGGAATGATTGAAATCTGGGGGTTCAAGGTTGGAACTGATGGGGCTGTGGCTATGCATTTGGGCCCCTTACCTTTCTTAGTCAAGGTATTGAATACAATTGCAAGGAGGCTATGATGGAGATGTGAGGTAGTTAGGCCATTGTTGGAGAACTTGGAGTGCCACATCCACAGATTGGACAAACATTTGTGGGAAGGCAACTGCTGTGGCTGACTCACAGAGTTTACAGAGGGAGATGGATGGGTTAAGGGAGTAGCCAAAAACTCAGCAAATGAAAGACAATGTGGGAATGTGTGAGGTTATACACTTTGGTAGGAAGAATAAAGCAGCTGGATATTATTTCAATGGAGAAAGACAGCAGAAAGTTCCAGCACAGAGAGATATGAAATGTGTTTTTGCGGTCTCGCTGTTGATCCTTTGCTGGGACCAACCTTCTTGGTAATATCGGTGAGATTTTCTTGGTTTCTCTTTAGTTCTTGAGTCTGGTTAAGCCGATTGTGATTTGCAGGCCGTGGTGAGACTGCGGTCAAGATCACCGTCAATTTCTTGGATGAAGTCTTCACGACTGGTAACGCTGACAGTCACCACTGGAGAGTGTCTCTGCCATTATCTGCAGTTGGCCCTGCACATCAACAGTTTCATCAGCAAACCTCAAGAGACATCATCCAAAACCTTTGTGCTCTTGAAGGCAAATCCCTTCTCATTAAGACAAGAAACAAAATGTCTTTAATGTGATGATGTTGATTTGAACATTCGGGATGATCAGGAAAAAGGACCATAGGGACACACACCTGGATGCCAGTCCCTTCACAAAGCCTTGACTGGGCCTATGACCATCTTCTCCAAACTTGTTCAGAGAAGCCCTAGAGTGGGGTGGGAGGAGGCCATTCAGACCATCACATCCACACTGACCCTCTGAAGAGCATCCCAGCCAGGCCTAACCCCTATCCTCTCACCCTGCATTCCCCAAAGCCAATCCACCGAAACTGCACTTCTTTGGACTGTGGGAGGAAACCAAAGCACCCGGAGTACCCCATGGAGAGAATGTGCAAACTCGACTCAAACAGACACCCAAGGGAGGAATCAAAGCCAGGTCCCTGATGCTGTGAAGCAGCAGTGCTACCCACTGAGCCACCATGCCATCCCCAGGAGAATCTCAGCAGGTTTTCAGCCATTTTGACTGTCCTGTCTCTTTCAGGGAATTCAGCCTTAATCCTGCAGATCCCCAAAAGACTTGTGTAAGGTCACATGGGACACCACATCCCATCAACTGAATGTGGACATGGGAGTGTTTGCAAAGTGCATTAAAGAGCAAGGACACCTAAGGAAGAGGCCAACACCCCAGATAGAACTTGAACCCACAATCCCTGGCTTAGGAGGCCAGTGCCTTATCCATTAGGCCACTGGGGCTGCACAGTAAGGACAAAAATAACAGCCTTTAAATACTGAACCCGGACATCTCATTGTGTGTTTTTCTGAGTTTTATTCTCTCACTGCACTCTGGGGATCCAAGATGGCGGTGTTCTCAGACGATCATGTTGCAGAGCTTCGCACCACAGCACAAGGGGGAAGAATTTCTATCCCGCCCAATCCAGACCATCGCGATATCCTGGGACTCTGAAAAGGTTGTGGACTCCCAGGACATTGTGAAAAATCAACGTACCTGCGTTTTCATCATCCAGGGATGTTGAAGAAGGGAGGAGCAGTGTCCGGGGCCAGGCCCCCGGCCCAGCCTGCAGGATCCTCGGACTCGATTACCTACCAGGCCCTGGGGAAGGAGCTCGCGAAATCTCGTGAGATGTTGGGGAAGAAGATAGAGGTGAAGCTGGCCCCGATCTCTATCATGCTGCAGAAGCATGAACAGCAGCTGGGAGACCTGGAAAAGAGGACAGATGGGGTTGAACACACAGTCACAGCGGTGGAAGCTGATACCAGTTCCTCTAAGGGGAAGATCCAAACATCGGAGGCTGAGGGGTGACCTTACAGAGGTTTATAAAATCATGAGGAACATGAATAGGGTAAACCGCCAAGGTCTTTTCCCTAGGGTGGGGGAGTCCAGACCTAGAGGGCTTAGGTTTAGAGTGAGAGGGAAAAGATACAAAAGAGACCTAAGGGGCAACTTTTTCAGGCAGAGGGTGGTGTGTGTGTGTGGAATGAGCTGCTAGAGGAAGTGGTGGAGGATGGTACAATTACATCGTTTAAAAGGCATCTGGATGGGTATATGAATAGGAAGAGTTTAGAGGGAGATGGGCCGGGTGCTGGCAGGTGGGACTAGATTGGGTTCAGATATCTGTTCAGCATGGACGGGTTGGACTGAGGGTGTGTTTCTGTGCTGTACATCTCTATGACTCGATGACTGGAAGTGTCAGTCTGAGTAAATCCGTTGTCTAGCTCCTGGCAATGTGACCCCATTGGATGATGTGAACCCAGCTCATGAGCCCTTTGGCCAAAGGTACAGAACATTCTGGAAGATCAGTGAAAAGAATATGAACACACACCTGGATGCTAATCCCTTTGCAAAGCCTTGACTGGGATCTGCAGCAGAGCTCTGACCATCTGCTCCAAACCTGTTCATAAAAGACCTAGAGTGAGGGGGACAAGCCATTCAGCCCATCAAGTCCACAATCAGCCTCTGAAGAGCATCCCATCCAGGTCCAATCACTATTCTTGCAACCTGCATTCCCCAAAACCAATCCACCGAACCTGCACATCTTTGGGCTGTGGGAGGAACACAATGCACTCCGAGTACCCCATGGAGAGAATGAACAAACTCAACACAAACAGACACCCAAGGGAGGAATCAAAGCCAGGTCCTTGACACTGTGAGTCACCGTGCCAGCCCTAGGAGACTCTCAGTAGTTCTTTCCCCATTGTGGCTGTGCTGTCTCTTTCAGGCAATTTCGACCCAATCCTGCAGATCCCGGACAACTTTGTGCAAGTTCATGTTGGACAGCACTTCCCATCAACTGAATGCAGACATGGGGATGTTTATAATGTAGATTAGAAGTAAAGCTCAAAGAGGGCAATCGAGGAAAGTTAGCCACTCAGGAGAGGGTTTAAACCCACAATCCCTGGCTTGGGAAGCCCAATGTCTTATCCATTAGGCCACTGGGGCTACATATCTGCTGTTAAACTGGCAGCCTTTAAATACTGCACCCTGATGGCTCATATTGTGTTTTTCACAGTTTTATACTCTCACTGATTCTTTTTTACAACTTCCATCTCATGCTAAAAAATTGGCTGCTTGATGAATCAATCTCGCTTCCCATTTGTCCCCAAACGGACAGACAAGAAACCAACCAAACTCCAACATTGCACAACTCACATCTGAGGAAAATGGAGCAGACAGGAAAATAACAAAGGGTTCAATGTTATTTTGTGCAGCGCTTTCAAGATATTTGCAGTTAGTGGGGAGGAAGTAGGTGGAGATGTTGCAAAAAGTTGCATTGAGGACAAATGCTTTCTTTGGTTAGACCACACTTGGAATACTGCGACTAGTTCTGGTCGCCCTATTATCGGAAAGATGTGGATGCTTTGCAGAGGGTTCAGAGGAGGTTTACCAGGATGCTGCCTGGACTGGAGGGCTTATCTTATGAAGAGAGGTTGACTGAGCTCATTGGAGAAAAGGAGGAGGAGAGGGGACCTAATTGAGGTATACAAGATAATGAGAGGCATGGATAGAGTTGATAGCCAGAGACGATCTCCCAGGGCAGAAATGGCTAACACCAGGGGTCATAATTTTCAGCTGGTTGGAGGAAAGTATAGAGGGGATGTCAGAGCCGGGTTCTTTACACAGAGAGTTTTGAGAGCATGGAATGCGTTGCCAGCAGCAGTTGTGGAAGCAAGGTCATTGGGGACATTTAAGAAACTGCTGGACATGCATATGGTCACAGACATTTGAGGGTGCATACATGAGGATCAATGGTCGGCACAACATCGTGGGCTGAAGGGCCTGTTCGGTGCTGTACTGTTCTGTGTTCTATGTAGTATGTTCTAAATCAACAGAATCTTAGCGGGCATTCAGCCCATTGTGGCTGTGCTGTCTCTTTCAGACAATTCTCCCCAAGATCTCCCAAATCCTGGAATTGCCTTGTCCAAGTTTCTATTACACATCATTCGCCATAATCTCAACACAGGCACAGTGATTTTGAACAGAGTAGTTGAAAAATGCAGTCAATTTGGATTGCGATAAAGTTGGCATGGGACAAAAGTCAAGGAGAAAGTGAGGACTGCAGATGCTGGAGATCAGAGCTGAAAATGTGATGCTGGAAAAGTGCAGCAGGTCAGGCAGCATCCAAGGAACAGGAGAATCGAGGATTCGGGCATTGGCCCTTCTTCAGGAATCATGGGACAAAGGTCAGCTACAAAGACCAAGCTTAAAACGTGAGCAGCCCAGAGGGAATTTAAACTCACAATCCCACACTTAGGAGGACAGTGGTTTACCCAATATGCTACTAGGGCACACATAGCCATTTGCCAGTATAAAGTCTTGGCATCAAACGAGCGTTACGGCCCAGCATGTTCCAACATCTCAGATGATATGTTGAGGGATACACTAAAGTTTCGGTCAGATGCTGCCAAGATGTAACAGGGAAACAACACAGTCTCAGGTCTTTCTGACAAATTATCACATCGTTCTTTCAATTCACAGACCCTCTTGGTGCCTGACAATGAACAGAGATCGGTTCCTGCCCAAGTACAAAATGCCTTTTTGTTCACAACGATACAGAAGCTTTGAGAAATGTCAACATTCCAATGTTTTGTTGGTTCTTATCTCTCTGCATAGACTGTACACAACTGATTTAGAATGAAGGAAAGCATACCAAACGCCTTCTTCACTATCCTATCGATCTCCGACTCTACTTTCAAGGAGCTATGAACCTACACTCTAAGGTCTCTTTGTTCACCAACACTCCCTGGGACATTCCCATTTAGTCTATAAGCCCAGCTAAGATTTGCTTTCCCAAAATGCAGCACCTCTCATTGATCTAAATTAAACTCCACCCATCACTCCTCAGCTCATCGGCCCTTCTAATCAAGATCCCGTTGTAATCTGAGGTAACCTTCTTTGCTGTCCACTACACCTCCAATTTTGGTGTCATCTGAAAACTTTCTAATGATACCTCATAATGATACTAACCTCCATATAAATGACGGAAAGTAGTGGACCCAGCACTGATTCTTGTGGCACTCCATTGGTCACAGGGCTCCAGTCTGAAAAACAACCCTCCACCACTATCCTCTGTCTCCTACCTTTGAGCCAGTTCTGTATCCAAATAGCCAGTTCTCCCTGTATTCCATGAGATCTAACCTTGCTGATCAGCCTCCCATGGGGAACCTTGTCGAACACCTTACTAAAGTCCATGTAGATCACATCCACTGCTCTGCCCTCATCAATCCTCTTTGTGACTTTTTCAGAAAACACAACCATGTTTTTGAGTCATGATTTCTCCGGCATTTTCTCTGTTTCAGATTTCCAGCATTCACAGCATTTAGCTTTTATTGGACAACTTGCCATTTCACTTGGCAATGAAAAATGTTTTGTGATTTACACATGAAAGAACTGAAACCAACCTGGTCATTCTAAAAGATGAGAGACTTCACACACAATCCAGATTTTTTTCAATATATAATTTCAGTGACATCACACTGTAAACTTTTGCCATAAATTCTGTATCTTACAATCTTATACTCCACAACCACCTGACGAAGCAGCAGCGCTCCGAAAGCTAGTACTTTGAGATAAACCTGTTGGACTACAACCTGGTGTTGTCTGATTTTTAACGATGATTATTAGAAACTTACACAAGGTAATTCTAGGAATTGGGAGATCTTGGGGTGAATTGTCTGAAAGAGACAGCACAGCCACAATGGGCTGAATGCCTGCTATGATTCTGTTGATTTGTCCTCAATGCAGCTGTTTCCAACATCTCCACTTATTCCTTCCCCACGAACTGCAAATATCTTCAAGGTGCTGCACAAAATAACATTGAGCCCTTTGCTATTTTCTCGTCTGCTCCATATTCCACAGACTTGAGTTGTGCAACATTAGAGTTTGGTTAATTTCTCGTCTGTCCATTTGGGGACAAATGGGAAGTGAGATTGATTTATCAAGCAGCCAACAATTTAGCATGAGATGGTCGGGGTAAAAAACAATCAGTGAGAGGAGAACACTCAGAAACACACAGTATGAGAGTTCGGGTGCAGTACATAAAGGCTGTGATTTTCCACCCACTGTGTGGCCCCAGTGGCCTAATGGATATGGCACTGGCCTTCTAAGCCCGGGATTGTGGGTTCGAGTCCCATCTGGGGTGTCAGTCACTTGCCCTTTGTCAACTTGATTTTTAATCTACTTTGGGAAAATCTCCATGTCTGCATTCAGTTGAGGGGAAGTGGTGCCCAACATCTTCATTTGCAGGACTGAGGTGAATCGTCTGAAAGAGAAAGCACCGTCATAATGGCTGAAAACCTGCTGAGATTCTCCTGGGGATGGCATGGTGGCTCAGTGGGTAGCACTGCTGCCTCACACCATCAGGGACCTGGCTTTGATTCCTCCCTTGGGTGTCTGTTTGTGTCGAGTTTGCACATTCTCTCCATGGGGTACTCCGGGTGCTTTGGTTTCCTCCCACAGCCCAAAGACGTGCAGGTTCGGTGGATTGGCTTTGGGGAATGCAGGGTGAGAGGATAGAGGTTGGGCCTGGATGGGATGCTCTTCAGAGGGTCAGTGTGGATGTGATGGGCTGAATGGCCTGCCTTTGTCACGTGAGGACTTTTATGAACAGGTTTGGAGCAGATGCTCAGAGCTCCACTGCAGGACCCAGTTAAGGGTTTGCTAAGGGTTTGGCGTTCAGGTGTGTTTTCCTCTTCTCCTGTCCCTGATCTTCCAGAATCTTCTGTGGCTTTGGTCAATACGGTCATGAGCTGGGTTCACATCATCCAATGGGGTCACACCAATAACCTTCACTGTTGTCATGCCAGGAGCTATAAAGTTGATTGACTCAGGCTGACACTTCTCCAATATACAACCCTCAGTCTGGTTGGAACTGGTTCTTCTTGAATCGTTGTAGCTCTTTGATCTTAGTTGCACTGTTCTCTGGAGCTGATAGCTGCTGTTTAATTTAGTTTGGCCAATTTTCTGTCAGGGCAAATTTCTCCAACTGAGGATCAATTGAGAATGCCTGATTTTGTTGCCATGGACTCGTGACCACACAGGATTAAGATCAGCTACACAGTGAAGGTTTCAAAAAAATCAATACCCCAAATAAGATTTGAGCCCACAATCTCTGGTTTAGAAAGTTAGTGCCTTACCCATGAGGTCACTGGGGCTCCAACAGATAGACCTACCAATCCATGGACAAAGCAGCTTCTGGTTTGGTTGTGTTGGTGTCAGTCTAAGCTATATTCTGTCAACATTACCAGCTGAACCCCAGATTATCTGCATGTTTGGTATTTATGATAAGGTCCAATATGTCAATGGAAATGATTGAAATCTGGGTGTTCAAGGTTGGAACTGATGGGGCTGTGGCTATGCATTTGGGTCCTTACCTTTCTTAGTCAAGGTATTGAATACAATTGCAAGGAGGCTATTATGGAGATGTGAGGTAGTTAGGCCATTGTTGGAGAACTTGGAGTGCCACATCCACAGATTGGACAAACATTTGTGGGAAGGCAACTGCTGAAAATCACCAGGCTCTGAGTCAGAGTCGGGGTTCACCAACAGAGTTTATTGTCCAAGGAAATCCCGGAGCTCCGGGGAGAGAGCAGCACCAACAGCACAGTGGTCAGCTGTGATTCTTCTCTCAACCCGGAGCACATGGTCAAGATACTGTGATACATTTTGTGATATAATAGGTCATTGATGAGGTTATTGTCTCTGTAAAAAGGCTTGTTTATTGTAAACATTGCAGAATCCTTGATCGTTTCGGTGCAGTTATTGTCAGTTCCAGCGTGGCCTTTGTTAATTTCAGTGTAGTTGTTGTCAGTTTCAGCGTCTGCACGGAGGTCCGTTGCTGTAGTAATGGGCGCTAATCGCTCTTCCTGAGAAGGCCGATTACTGCAGCCCTGGCTATTATCACTCTGTATTGAGGCTGTATCTAACAGTTAGCATTTCTATCAAAGGTGTTGTCTGACCCAGACCCTTCGGCGGGCAGTGTATGTTATTCATGTGTATTGTCTCTTCCATTTGCCTTAAAATAATCAACTCGGTTGTGAGTGCATTGTGCTAGCATTCTGGTGGCCCCAGGCAGTGTCTGTGATTGCTCTGCTGTCTCTCTCCATATTGTGGTCCGGCGGCCATCTTTTGTGCCAAGTGGCCAACTTATGACTCAGCGGCCATCTTGTGTGTCCGTGTGTCTAGTGTCACCCTGCCCGGTGCCATCTCCCACTTCACTTTGTGGTCAAGGAGGCGAGGGTATTAACTGGAACAATCCATGTTGGGCCATTGGAATCTCCTTCCCATCCCGAGAAAGGGCTGGCTCTCTTCCACAAAGGGGGGTCTCGCAAGTTCGGGCAGATCTTATCTCTCTCCAGATTTTGTTTATTTAAAAAATATACATTAGTCATAAAAAAATTAAATAGAAATGCATACAAAGGCTCTATACCAGTTGAGTACAGTCTATGCAGAGAGAAAAGAACCAACAAAACACTGGAATTTTGACATTTCTCAAAGTTCTGTGTCGTGAAAAAAAAAGGCATTTTCTACTTGGGCAGGAAACGATCTCTGTTCAGTGTCAGGCACCAAGAGGGTCTGAGAAATGAAAGAACGATGTGATCATTTGTCAGAAAGACCTGAGACTGTGTTGTTTCCCTGTTACACCTTGGCAGCAGCTGCCTGAAACTTTAGTGCGTCCCTCAGTGTGTCGTGACAGATCTTGGAATATGCTCGGCTGTAGCACTCGTTTAAGATCAACTATTCCCAGTAGGGTATTGTCACTGAGCGTTTGTGGCTTAATTTGTAAGACTGTAGCTTCTGATGTTGTGGATTGGAGATTCAAATCCCTTTTGGGGTGTTGACGTTTTAAGCCTGGTCTTTGTGGTGGTTGATTTTCGTCACATATCAACTCCATCTCAATCCAAATTGACTGGATTTTTCAACTACTCCGTTAAAAATCACTTGCCTGCTTCGAGATTATGGAAAATGCTCTTTAGTAGAAACTTGCACAAGGAAATTCCAGGGTTTGGGAGATCTTGAGGTGATTTGTCTGAAAGAGACAGCACAGCCACAATGGGCTGAATGTTTGCTAAATCCTGTTGAATTGTCCTCAATGCAGCTTTTTGCAAAATCTCCACTTCCTCCTTCCCCAGTAACTGCAAATTCTTGAAAGTGATGCACAAAATAACATTGAGCCCTTTGCTATTTTCCTGTCTGCTCCATTTTCCTCAGACTGGAGTTGTGCAAAGTTGGAGTTTGGTAGATTTCATGTCTGTCCGTTTGGGGAGAAATGGGAGGTAAGATCAATTTTATCTAGCAGCCAATGATTGCAGCGTGAGATGGAAGGGGGAACAACCAATCAGTGAGAGTATAAAACTCAGAGAAGAACACAATATGAGAGGTTCAGGATGCAGTATTTACAGGCTGCCATTTCACCTTTGCAAATATGGCCCTCGTGGTCTAATGGATAAGACACTGACTGCCAAAGCTTGGTGTTGTTGGTTCAAGTCCCATCTCGGATGGCTAGCTTTTAAGCCTTGTCTTCACGGCTGATCTTCTTTGTCTGATGTCAAGTTGATTTCTCATCTCCCCTGGAAACATCCCGAGGTCTGTGTTGGGTTTGGCGGGATGTTGTGTCAGAAAAATACAGAACTTTGTGGGGTCTGCAGGATATGGGGCTAAATCACCCCTCTCTCGATGTCGCATTTGGAGGGATCAGTCAAAAGTGTTGTCTTTTTCTGAATAAAATCTCGAATTTGAAATAAATGAAAGAGGTCCCTTTTCGGTAGGTTGTGTTTCTGTGCAAACTGATCGAAGGACATCATTGTGTCTCCCTCAAACAAATCACCCGCGCAAGACACACCCCTAACTGCCCAATGTTTGGATCCTGAATCGATCATCCCCGGTTGAAAACCCGGCATACCCGGTGTAAGAGAAGATGTCTTGCCAATATTGCCTTCCCTCTGCCGAATTGCCCTCCATGCTTTAACAGTATCGATAACTATTGGGTTACGGCAATATTCCCTAACTGTCCTCATTTTGTCCAAACACAGCAAGTGAGTAAGGGGTCACCTTAGTCTGGGAGGTTTCAATATCGAACCATATTGAAAGAGGGTCCCCACAAGCCCAATCACTCATGTAGGATAAAAGTGAGCTTCGTTGGTAGCTTTTAATGTCTGGGAGATCCACTCCCCCCAGTCTGTGAGACAATCGCAGTTTAGCTCATTTAATGAGGGGCCACTGACGATGCCAAATAAAGGGGCTGAACCAGCCGTTCAGTCTCCTGAATGTTTGCTTATCAAAAATCAGGGGGAGCATCTGTATAGGGTATAGTAAACGAGGGAGAATATTCATCTTAATAAGCGCTATCCGACCCAACCACGAGACCAGAAGCGCCTCCATCTTTGAAGGTCTTGTTTGATTTTGTCAAATAATTGAACAAAATTGTCTTTGAACAGCCGATTCAGAACTGGAGTAATGAACATGCTCAAATACACAAAACCCCCCTGTGACCATTGAAATGGGAATCGATATTCACCCTCAAGACTTAACACTTTCATAAGACCACCCATAGGCATAGCCTCTGATTTTGAAAGATGAATCTTGTCCCCCAAAAAGGTACCAAACACACAGATGCATGCTAACAGGCGAGGGACTGAAACTGCTGGATTTGACGAAAGAATGAGGACATCATCCACATACAATAAACTCTGATGTAAATTTGACCCCACGTCTGGAGCTGATATATTGGGATCCCTATGAATGGCCTCCACCAATGATTCAATCCTCACTGTAAAAAGCAGTGGGGAAAGGGAACAGACCTGCCGGCTGACCCAAAAAATGTTAAAATTGCTTGATCACACCCTGTTGGTGATGATTGCAGTGAGAGGGTCATTGTGGAGAACCTTTACCCATCTTATAAAAACTTCGCCCAAAACAGACCGCTCCAGATTATAGAAAAGGTACGGCCTCTCAACTCGGTCAAGGGCCTTCTCTGTATCTAGAGAAATCACCAATCCCTACATTGACTGTTGTTGACACACTTGAATTACATTAAGCAGCCTCCTAACATTATTGGAGGATCTGTGGCCCTTTATGAAGCCCGTCTGGTCCTCTTTAACAATAGAAGGTAACACAGTCTCCAGCCTGAACACAAGGGTCTTGGAGAGGATCTTAAAGTCCACATTTAAGAGTGAAATGGGCCTGTACAAAGCACAGTCCCCCGGGACCTTCCCTTTTTTAAGAATAAGCGAAATATTGGCCTCTGTCAGAGATGGCGGAAGACAAACATGGCTGTATGAGTCATTAAACATGTTGAACATTGGGCCTGACAATATGTTTGTAAATTCCTTCTAGAATTCGCTGGGAAGTCCATCAGGACGGGGTGCCTTTCCACTCTGAAGCTGCTTCACAGCCTCCTGCACCTCTTGCTCTGATAAGGGGACATTGAGAAAAGACCTCCATTTTGGACCGCCCCCTGCTCACAAACCTCAGATTGATATAACTTAGAGTAAATTCTCTGAAATGACACATTAATCTTTTTGGGTCACATGTTCGGTTCCCAGACCCTTCCCTAATCACCGTATTGGCTTGAGGGGTGCTTCTTTTCCTAGCGAGATATGCTAAGTATTTGCCAGACCTGTCTCCATGATCATAAAACCTTTGCTTTGCAAAATTAATCTCATTCTTTGCTGTCTGCGTGAGCACGGAATTCAATGCAGACCGCAGCGCCGTAATCCTCTGTAACTTGACCAACGTGGGCCTGTCAAAGTAGGCCTTCTCAGCTGCCTTCAACCGTGCTTTGAAGAGACATTGCTGCTCACCCTTCTTCCGCCTCCTACTGGCAGAATAGGAAATAACTGACCCACTGGCATAGGCTTTGGCAATTTCCGAAAGGAAGGATGGGCTACTAACCGAGCGTGATTTATTGTCTAGGAAAGACCAAAATTCTCGAAAGAAATGCTCCACAAATGTATTATCCCTGAGGATAAAGGGATCCATTTGCCAGTGCATTGGACCCACTGTAACGTCCTTAATCTTAACCAACAGGGACACTGGAGTGTGATCAGAGATGGTAATATTACCAATCGTACAAGGTGCCACCAAGTCCAGGGTTGCCACGGGGATTGGAAAAAAATCAATCCTGGTGTGACACCTGTGTGGATTGGAAAAGAAAACCGTAAAATCCCTGCCTGTAGGGTGGAGACACCTCCAGATGTTCACCAACCCTCACTCCACACACAGATCCATTAATGGTTTAGTTTGTACAGAGGGTATCGGGGTGGGGGGGGGTGGCCTTTGGGCAACCTCTGTACTGTGGGATCCATGACACAGTTAAAATCTCCCTCTATGATGATATGCCAGGACTCCATACTGATCAATTTAGAAAACATATCTAGCACAAAGGTGAGGGAATGAGCTGTAGGGAAATAAACATTTAAAACACCATCTTCTTCCCCATTTATCAAGACTATAAGAATTACAAACCTCCTCTGTGTGTGTCTTTAACACACTCTAGTAACTTAAATGGGAGATTCCTCCTCACCAATACAGCCACTCCCCTACTTCTGGTATTAAATGATGTGAAGTAAACCCGATCGAGGCCATTTTGCTTTAGTTTCAAATGCTCCCTGTCATCCAAGTGCGTCTCCTGTAACAAAGGAATATCCACTTTCTCCTTTCTAAGACTCAAAAGTACCTTCTTCCTCTTAATTGGTGAGTGACTTCCCTTGATATTCCAGGTTCACCATTTAATCAAGTCATTAGCCATAACCTTCTGCAGTAACATTTAAATTCCAGAGAGGAGGAACCCGAACCACAAATCACTGAGCCTTAGTGTCATATGATCCATCAAATATAAAAACTGCATAAACTGAAACCACGACATTTAACAAACCTACAAAACTATCAAAGATTAAAAGCAATACAAACCACCTTATAAAGTGCCAATGGCGCTGAATAGGGAAACTCACCTCCTGCCCAAAGGGGGCAACTACACATCCCAAACTGCCCATAAGTGGGCATCTAGCCATCCCAAACAGTTTCCCTCCTCCTTGCTCGAGCCGTACCACAAACACAAGCAGAATAGAAAGTAAATATACCATAGAATAGCAATATGAATAAAGAAAAAAAAAATTCAGATCGATGGGGTAAATACCCCACCCATCCTCTGGTATAACTTCACTTAGAAATTGAAAGTACACATCTCAACCGCCACCAAACACAGTTTAAACCGGTTTATTACCAATCGGGAAAACAAGGAAAAGAACGCTCCAACTGGACTTCCTCGTTTTTTTTAAAAACAACAAAGACATAACCAAACAACACTATTTGTAGATACTAAATTGTTCAGATTCGGTTAATTTGTCCACAAAGTCTCTTGCCTTCTCCGATGTATCAAAGAGATGTACGGATCCATGTAAAGTTATCGGCGCACCGCGGAATACCTCAGAGAGTACTGGATCCCAAACTCCCTCAGTCTTCTCTTGGCAGAAACATTATCCGTCAGGGGGCGGGAATTAAACAGCCAGGGCTAACAAAGGAAGTCAGGAAATGTATCATAGGGAAAGAGAGAGGCTACAAAGTGGCCAAGAGCACTGGGAAATCAGAAGATTGGGAAGACGACAAAAACAAACAGAAGATAACAAAGACGCAGAAATATGAAGGAACAATCAAATATGAAGGTTAAGCTAGCCAGTAATATTAGAAATGATAGTTAAAGTTTCTTTCAATACATAAGAAACAAACGAGAGGCAAAAGTAGAAATTGGGCCGTTCCAAATTGATGCAGGAAGGCTCGTGAAGGGAGATAAGGAAATGGCTGAAGAACTTGGTAAATACTTTGTGTCAGTCTTATCCTAACAACTGAGGAGAGTCAGGGGGCAGATTTGAATATGGTAGACATTACAAAAGAGGAAGTGCTAGAAAAGCTCAAAGGTCTAAAAATTGATAAATCTCCTGGCCCCGATGGTCTATATCCTAGAGTTCTGAGGGAGGTGGCTGAGGAAATAGTAGAGGCTATTTATAATCTTTCAAAAATCACTAGAGTCAGGGAAATTCCCAGATGATTGGAAAATCACTGTTGTAAACCCCTTGTTCAAGAAAAGATCAAGATAAAAGGTGGAAAATTATAGGCCGGTTAGCCTAACCTCGGTTGTAGGTTAAATTCTAGGATCCATCATTAAGGATGAGATTTCTAAATTCTTGGAAGTGCAGGGTTGGATTAGAACAAGTCAGCATGGATTTAGTAAGGGCAGGTCAGGGGAATTTAGTAAGGGGAATTTAGTAAGGGGAATTCTTTGAAGAGGTAACAAGTATGTTAGACCAGGGAAACCCAGTGGATGTTATCTACCTAGATTTCCAAAAGGCCTTTGATAAGGTGCCTCACGGGAGTCTGCTGAGTAAGGTGAGGGTCCATGGTGTTCGAGGTGAACCATTGGCATGGATTGGGGATTGGCTATCTGACAGAAGGCAGAGAGTTGGGATAAAAGGTTCTTTCTTGGAATGGCAGCTGGTGACAAGTGTAATCCCAGAGGGTTCAGTGTTGGGGCTGCAGCTGTTCACTTTATATATTAATGATCTGGATGAAGGGACTGGGGGACATTCTGGCGAAGTTTACCGATGATGCAAAGTTAGGCAGACAAGCAGGTCGATCTGAGGAGGTGGGGAGGCTGCAGAAAGATTTAGACAGTTTCGGAGAGTGGTCCAGGAAATGGCTGATGAAATTCAACCTGAGCAAATGCTAGGACTTGCACTTTGGAAAAAGGAATACAGGCATGGACTATTTTTTAAACAGTGAGAAAATTCATAAAACCAAAGTACAAAGGGATCTGGGAATGATAGTCCAGGAATCTCTAAAGGTTGACTTGCAGGTTGAGGCCGTGGTTAAGAAAACAAATGTAATGTTGCCATTTATCTCAAGAGGGTTGGAATGTAAAAGCTGCAATGTCCTTCTGAGACTTTATAAAGCACTGGTTAGGCCCCATTTGAAATACTGTATCCAATTTAGGGCTCCACTCCTCAGGAAGGACATACTGGCACTGGAGCATGTCCAGCGGAGATTCACACAGATGATCCCTGGAATGGGAGGCTTAACATACAATGAACAGCTGAGGATCCTGGGATTGTATTGATTAGAGTTTAGAAGGTTGAGGGGAGATCTAATACAAATTTACTAGATAGTGCATGGCTTAGAAAGGGTGGATGCTGGGAATGTGTTTCCATCAGGACCCATGGGCACAGCCTGAGAATTAGAGGGGGGTCAATTTAGAACGGAAATGAGGAGACATTTCTTCAGGCAGAGAGTGGTGGGCCTGTGGAATTCATTGCCGTGGAGCGCAGCAGAGGCCAGGACGTTAATTGTCTTCAGGGCAGAGATTGATAAATTCTTGATCGCACAAGGAATTAAGGGTGTACGATGAGAGTGCCACAAAGTGGCGTTGAAATGTCCATCATTTACCATTGAATGGCGGGGTGGACCCGATGGGCTGAATGGCCTTACTTCCATTCCTATGTCTTAGGCTCATCATCGTAAGGTTTTCTTTTCTGGTTTACCACCGCTGAGAAGTCCTGGAATGCCATGAGCTTAAAGCCCTCCTAAATTCGGGCCTTCAGATCCTTCCCCTGGATTAGACTACCTACAGTGTGGAAACAGGTAACACTATGGGCAATTTAACATGGCCAATTCACCTTTGTACTGTGGGAGGAAACCAGAGCAATGTGCAAACTCCACACAGGCAGTTATCTAAGGCTGGAATCGAACCTGGGACTCTGGTATTGTGAGGCAGCAGTGCTAACCACTGAGCCACCTGATTCTGGGAGCTGCCACAATTCTCTCCTAAGCTCTGTAGTTCATACAGTTTTTGAGCAAAGTAAAATGTAGTTCTGCAAATACAAATTCACCCCACAAACTTTTTTGTGCTTGTGTGTGTGTGTGTGTGTGTGTGTGTGTGCGTGTGAGTGTGTGTGTGTATGTATGTATGTGTGTGTGTGTGTGTGTGCGTGTGTTTGTGTGTGTACGTGTGTGTGTTTATGTGTGTGTGTGTGTGTGTGTGTGTATATGGTGTGGGTGGGTGGTGCTGTTCTGAGTGTCAACAGACAGGAGTGTTCCCTCCCAGTCAGAGAACACTTCAGCAATTCGGGACATTCGACCTCGGACCTTCCTCCAAGGGGGCTTCGGGACAGGCAACAATGAAAAGTGGCCGAGCAGAGGCTGATCACCAAGTTTGGGAACAATGGAGATGGCCTCAACTGGGACATTACAGGTGACCCCATTCACCTACACACACACACACACACACACACACACACACACACACACACACAAACATACACACACACACACACACACACACACACATACACACACATACACACACACACACACACACACATACACACACACACACATACACACACACATACACACACACACACACACACACAAACACATGTACACACACATACACACACACACACAAATACACACACACAAACACACACACACACAAATACACACACACAAATACACACACACAGACACATACACACACATACACATACACACATATACATACACATACACACACATACACATAACACACACACACACATACACACCCACACACACACACATATACACACACATCGACACATCTCCACACACATATACACGCACAAACACACACATGCACATGCACATAAACACACATACACGCATACACATAAACACACACACATACACACACATACACACCCACACACACATACACACACATACACATACACACATATACATACACATACACACACACATACACATAACACACACACATAACACACACACACATACACACCCACACACTCACACATATACACCCACACACATATACACACACACATCGACACATATACACACGCATATACACACATACACACACAAACACACACATGCACATGCACATAAACACACATACACACATACACATAAACACACACACATACACACATACACACACATACACACCCACACAAAAACCCACACATGCACACACATACACACACACATACACACAAACATACACACACACGCACATACACACACATACACGCACACACATATACTCACACATACACACACACATATACACATGCACATACACACACACAAATATACACAGACACATATACACACACACATACACACACGCATATAAGTTTGTGTGATGTACTTGTACTTGCAGAATTACATTTTTCTTTGGTCAAAAACTGTATGAAATATGTAAGATGCTGCAAATCTGTTTAAAAGATGAGAATCAGTCTGACCATTGTGGCACAGACAGCCTCACACAGGGGATCTCACAGACACACATACACATACACATACACACACATATATACTCACACATGCACACCCACACACATATACACACACACATACACACCCACACACACACACATACACACACACACACGCACAGACACACACATACACACACACATATACACACGCACACATATACACACACACATACACAAGCACATACACACACAAATGTACACTCACACACACATACACACACACACACATATGCACATACACATATATAAGTTTGTGTGATGATCTTGTACTTACAGAATTACATTTTACTTTGCTCAAAAACTGTATGATTCATGTGAGATGCTATAAATCTGTTTATTGAATTAGAATCAGTCTGACCATTGTGGCACAGACAGCCTCACACAGGGAGCTCACACATTCAATACATCATCTGGGCCGACACAACACCAATTGTTAAAGTTCACTTGAGAATGTAACTTTTGATAAAAGTTTTGCAATTTACATATGAAAAAACGAAAACCAACCTGGCCATTCTAAAAGGTGAGAGACTTAATAAACAATCCAGGTCTTTCTCAAGATACAATTTCAGTTGCATCACACTGTAAACATTTGCTATAAATTCTGTGTCTTGCAATCTTATTCTCCACAACCACCTGATGAAGGAGCAGTGCTCCGAAACCTCGTGTTTCCACATGTTCGACTATAACCTGGTGTTGTGTGATTTTTAAATCTGACATTCACCCATCTCCTGGCGGTTGAGCACACATCTCAAGGTCAGGACAGCGGCCCTCCGCAGGGATACAAATCGACTCCTTCTTTGGTCGCTCCACGATGGATCTCTCTGATGACTGTTCCCGTTCGTTGGTTGGCTCATTGGGATCATTGCTGACATCTTGGAAGAATTCCTGGAGTCTCATTGGTCTGATGAATTCCTCACAACTTTACTCAAGTATTCTTGTTGGTGATGGGGACAAAGGGAGACTAAATTTGATTTGAATTTCAACTTGATTTTGTTAACAAAGTATTGAAACAGTTTGTAACATCATTTGGAAATGCATTCAAAGGTTCTAAATCAGTTGTGTACAGTCTATGCAGAGAGAAAAGAACCAACAAACCGTTGGAATATTGACATTTCTCAAACCTTCTGTATCGTTGTGGAAAGAAAGGCATTTTGTACTTGGACAGGAAACGATCTCTGTTCAGTGTCAGGCACCAAGAGGGTCTGACAACTGAAAGGACGATGTGATCATTTGTCAGAAAGACCTGAGACTGTGTTGTTTCCCTGTTACACCTTGGCAGCAGCTGCCTGAACCTTTCGTGCGTCCCTCAGTGTGTTGTCACAGATCTGGGAGTGTGCTTGGCTGTCACACTCATTTGAGGTCAACTGTTTCCAGTGGTCTGCCAATATAGTTCCCTCGTGGCCTAATGGCTATGGCAGTGGCCTCTGAAATCTGGGAATTCAGGGATTTCATTTTTCAGCCTGCTCTTTGCAGTGGCTGATTTTCATCCCATATCAACTTCATCTCAATCCAAATTGACTGGATTTTTTAATTACTCTGTTAAAAATCATTGTGTCTGTGTTGAGATTATGGCAAATGCTGTTTAGTAGAAACTTATACAAGATAATTCCAGGATTTGGGAGATCTTGGGGTGAATTGTCTGAAAGAGACAGCACAGCCACAATGGGCTGAATGCCTGCTATGATTCTGTTGATTTGTCCTCAATGCAGCTGTTTGCAACATCTCCACTTACTCCTTCCCCAGTAACTGCAAATATCTTCAAGGTGCTGCACAAAATAACATTGAGCCCTTTGCTATTTTCTCGTCTGCTCCATATTCCTCAGACTTGAGTTGTGCAACATTAGAGTTTGGTTAATTTCTCGTCTGTCCGTTTGGGGACAAATGGGAAGTGAGATTCATTAATCAAGCAACCAACAATTTAGCATGTGATGGTAGGGGTAAAAAACAATCAGTGAGAGTTTCACACTCAGAAACACACAGTATGAGAGTTCGGGTGCAGTACATAAAGGCTGTGATTTTCAACTCGGTGTGTGGCTCCAGTGGCCTAATGGATATGGCACTGGCCTTCTAAGCCGGGGATTGTGGGTTCGAGTCCCATCTGGGGTGTTAGTCACTTGCCCTTTGTCAACTTGATTTCCAATCTACTTTGGGAAAATCTCCATGTCTGCATTGAGTTGACGGGAAGTGGTGCCCAACATCTTCTTGCACAAGATTTGCAGGATTCAGGTGAATTATATGAAAGAGAAAGCGCAGTCACAATGGCTGAAAACCTGCTGAGATTCTCCTGGGGATGGCATGGTGGTTCAGTGGGCAGCACTGCTGCCTCACAGCATCAGGGACCTGGCTTTGATTCCTCCCTTGGGTGTCTGTTTGTGTCGAGTTTGCACATTCTCTCCATGGGGTACTCCGGGTGCTTTGGTTTCCTCCCACAGTCCAAAGATGTGCAGGGTGAGAGGATTGGGGTTAGGCCTGGATGGGATGCTCTTCAGAGGGTCAGTGTGGGTGTGATGGCCTGAGTGGCCAGCCCTTCTCACGCGAGGAGTTTTATGAACAGTTTTGGAGCAGACAGTCCGAGCTCCACTGCAGGACCCAGTCAAGGCTTTGCGAAGGGTTTGGCGTTCAGGTGTGTTTTCATCTTCTCCTGTCCCTGATCTTCCAGAATCTTCAGTGGCTTTGGCCAATACGGTCATGAGCTGGGTTCACATCATCCAATGGGGTCGCACCAATACCCTTCACTGTTGTCATGCCAGGAGCT
Organism: Chiloscyllium punctatum; assembly: GCF_047496795.1. NCBI lineage: Eukaryota > Metazoa > Chordata > Chondrichthyes > Orectolobiformes > Hemiscylliidae > Chiloscyllium > Chiloscyllium punctatum. The sequence goes on along the minus strand of NC_092756.1, from coordinate 75,285,106 downwards.
ATAAAGTGGATTGACTCAGGCTGACACTTCTCCAATATACAACCCTCAGTCTGGTTGGAACTGGTTCTTCTTGAATCTTTGTAACTCTTTGATCTTAGCTGCACTGTTCTCTGGAGCTGATAGCTGCTGTTTAATTTAGTTTGGCCAATTTTCTGTCAGGTCAAATTTCTCCAGCTGAGGATCAATTGAGAATGCCTGATTTTGTTGCCATGGGCACGTGACCACACAGGATTGAGATCAGCTGCACAGTGAAGGTTTCAACAAAATCAATACCCCAAATAAGATTTGAGCCCACAATCTCTGGTTTAGGAAGTTAGTGCCTTACCCATGAGATCACTGGGGCTCCAACAGATAGAGCTACCAATCTATGGACAAAGCAGCTTCTGGTTTGGTTGTGTTGGTGTCAGAGTAAGCTATATTCTGTCATCATTACCAGCTGAAGCCAAGATTACCTGCATGTTTGGTATTTATGATAAGGTCCAATATGTCAATGGAAATAATTGAAATCTCGGTGTTCAAGGTTGCAACTGATGGGGCTGTGGCTATGCATTTGGGTCCAGACCTTTCTTAGTCAAGGTATTGAATACAATTGCAAGGAGGCTATGATGGAGATGTGAGGTAGTTAGGCCATCGTTGGCGTACACAGATTGGACAAACATTTGTGGGAAGGCAACTGCTGAAAATCACCAGGCTCTGAGTCAGAGTCGGGGTTCACCAACAGAGTTTATTGTCCAAGGAAATCCCGGAGCTCCGGGGAGAGAGCAGCACCAACAGCACAGTGGTCAGCTGTGATTCTTCTCTCAACCCGGAGCACATGGTCAAGATACTGTGATACATTTTGTGATATAATAGGTCAGTGATGAGGTTATTGTCTCTGTAACATGGCTTGTTTATTGTAAACATTGCAGAATCCTTGATTGTTTCGGTGCAGTTATTGTCAGTTCCAGTGTGGCCTTTGTTAATTTCAGTGCAGTTGTTGTCAGTTTCAGCGTCTGCGTGGAAGTCCGTTGCTGTAGTAATGGGCGCTCATCGCTCTTCCTGAGAAGGACGATGACTGCAGCACTGGCTATTATCCCTCTGTACTGAGTCTGCATCGAACAGTTAGCATTTCTGTCAAAGGTGTTGTCTGACCCAGACCCTTCGGCGGGCAGTGTATGTTATTCATGTGTATTGTCTCTTCCATTTGCCTTAAAATAATCAACTCGGTTGTGAGTGCATTGTGCTGGCATTCTGGTGGCCCCAGGCAGTGTCTGTGTTTGCTCTGCTGTCTCTCTCCATCTTGTGGTCTGGCGGCCATCTTGTGTGCCAAGTGGCCAACTTATGGCTCAGCGGCCATCTTGTGTGTCCGTCTGCCTAGTGTCACCTGCCCCGTGCCATCTCCCACTTCACTCCCGACTTTGTGGTCAAGGAGGCGAGGGTATTAACTGGAACAATCCATGTTGGGCCATTGGAATCTCCTTCCTGTCCCGATATAGGGCTGGCTCTCTTCCACAAAGGGGGGTCTCGCAAGTTCGGGCAGATCTGCTCTCTCTCCAGATTTTGTTTATTTTTAAAAAATACTTTAGTCATAAAAAAATTAAATAGAAATGCATACAAAGGCTCTATACAGTTGAGTACAGTCTATGCAGAGAGATAGAACCAACAAAACACTGGAATTTTGACATTTCTCAAAGTTCTGTGTCGTGAAAAAAAAAGGTATTTTGTACTTGGGCAGGAAATGATCTCTGTTCATTGTCAGGCACCAAGAGGGTCTGAGAAATGAAAGAACGATGTGATAATTTGTCAGAAAGACCTGAGACTGTGTTGTTTCCCTGTTACAACTTGGCAGCAGCTGACCGAAACTTTAGTGTATCCCTCAGTGTGTTGTTACAGATCTTGGAATATGCTCGGCTGTCGCACTCATTTAAGATCAACTATTCCCAGTAGAGTATTGGCACGGAGTTTTTGTGGCTTAATGGGTAAGACTGTAGCTTCTGATGGAGTGGATTGGAGATTCAAATCCCTTTTGGGGTGTTGACTTTTTAAGGTAAAAACAATGACTGCAGATGCTGAAAACCAAATACTGGATTAGTGGTGCTGGAAGAGCACAGCAGTTCAGGCAGCATCCAACGAGCAGCGAAATCAACGTTTCGGGCAAAAGCCCTTCATCAGGAAACTTTTTAAGCCTGGTCTTTGTGGTGGCTGATTTTCATCCCATATCAACTCCATCTCAATCCAAATTGACTGGATTTTTCAACTACTCCGTTAAAAATCACTTGCCTGCTTCGAGATTATTGCAAATGCTCTTTAGTAGAAACTTGCACAAGGTTTTTCCAGGGTTTGGGAGATCTTGGGGTGAATTGTCTGAAAGAGACAGCACAGCCCCAATGGGCTGAATTCCCGCTAAGATCCTGTTGAATTGTCCTCAATGCAGCTTTTTGCAACATCTCCACTTCCTCCTTCCACACTAACTGCAAATATCTTGAAAGTGCTGCACAAAATAACATTGAGCCCTTTGCTATTTTCCTGGCTGCTCCATTTTCGTCAGACTTGAGTTGTGCAAAGTTGGAGTTTGGTGGATTTCTAGCTTTGTAGCTGACTTTTGTCCCATGCCAACTTCATCACAATCCAAATTGACTGCACTTTTCAAACTATTTTGTTCAAAATCACTGTGCCTGTGCTGACATCATGGCGAATGATGTGTAATAGAAACTTGCACAAGGCAATTCCAGGATTTGGGAGATCTTGGGGAGAATTGTCTGAAAGAGACAGCACAGCCACAATGGGCTGAATACCCGATAAGATTCTGTTGATTTGTCCTCAATGCAGCTGTTTGCAACATCTCCACTTCCACCTTCCCCACTAACTGCAAATATCTTGAAAGTGCTGCACAAAATAACATTGAGCCCTTTGCTATTTTCCTGTCTGCTCCATTTTCCTCAGACTTCAGTTGTGCAAAGTTGAAGTCTGGTGGATTTCCAATCTGTCTGTTTGGGGAGAAATGGGAAGTAAGATCAATTTTATCAAGCAGCCAATGATTTAGTGTGAGATGGAGGGGGGACAAACAATCAGTGTGAGTATAAAACTCAGAGAAGAACACAATATGAGAGGTTCAGGGTGCAGTATTTACAGGCTGCCATTTCACCTTTGTATATGAGGCTGTAGTGGTCTAATGGATAAGACACTGACTGCCTCAGCCTGTGATTGTGAGTTCAAGTCCCATCTGGGATGGCTAACTTTTAAGCCTTGTCTTCACGGCTGATATTCTTTGTCTGGTGTCAAGTCGATTTCTCATCTCCCCTGGAAGCGTCCCCAGGTCTGTGTTGGGTTTAGTGGGATGTTGTGTCAGAAAAATACATAACTTTGTGGGGTCTGCAGGAGATAAGGCTAAATCACCCCTCTCTCTATGTCGGACTTGGAGGGATCAGTCAAAAGTGTCATCTTTTTTGAATACAATCTCGAATCTGAAATAAACAAAAGAGGTCCCTGTTCGGTAGCTTGTGTTTCTGTGCTAACTGATCGAAGGACATCATTGTGTCTCCCTCAAACAAATCACCCACGCAAGACACACCCCTAGCTGCCCAATGTTTGAATCCTGAATCTCTCATCCCCGGTTGAAAACCCGGCATACCCGGTGTAAGAGAAGATGTCTTGCCAATATTGCCTTCCCTCTGCCGAATTGCCCTCCGTGCTTTAACAGTATCGATAACTATTGGGTTATGGCAATATTCCCTAACTGTCCTCATTTTGTCCAAACACAGCAAGTGAGTAAGGGGTCACCTTAGTCTGGGAAGTTTCAATATCGAACCATATTGAAAGAGGGTCCCCACAAGCCCAATCACTCATGTAGGATAAAAGTGAGCTTCGTTGGTAGCTTTTAATGTCTGGGAGATCCACTCCCCCCAGTCTGTGAGAAAATCGCAGTTTAGCTCATTTAATGAGGGGCCACTGACGATGTCAAATAAAGGGGCTGAACCAGCCGTTCAGTCTCCTGAATGTTTGCTTATCGAAAATCAGGGGGAGCATCCATATAGGGGATAGTAAACGAGGGAGAATATTCATCTTAATAAACACTATCCGACCCAACCACGAGACCAGAAGCGCCTCAATCTTTGAAGGTCTTGTTTGATTTTGTCAAATAATTGAACATAATTGGCTTTGAACAGCCGATTCAGAACTGGAGTAATGAACATGCTCAAATACACAAAACCCCCCTGTGACCATTTAAATGGGAATCGATATTCACCCTCAAGACTTAACACTTTCATAACACCACCCATAGGCATAGCCTCTGATTTTGCAACATTAATCTTGTCCCCCAAAAAGGTGCCAAACACACAGATGCATGCTAACAGGCGAGGTACTAAAACTGCTGGATTTGACGAAAGAATTAGGTCATCGTCCACATACAATAAACTCTGATGTAAATTTGACCCCACGTCTGGAGCTGATATATTGGGATCCCTATGAATGCCCTCCACCAATGATTCAATCCTCACTGTAAAAAGCAGTGGGGAAAGGGAACAGACCTGCCGGCTGACCCCAAAAATGTTAAAATTGCTTGATCACAGCCTGTTGGTGATGATTGCAGTGAGAGGGTCATTATGGAGAACCTTTACCCATCTTATAGAAACTTCGCCCAAACCAAACCGCTCCAGAGTATAGAAAAGGTACGGCCTCTCAACTCGGTCAAGCGCCTTCTCTGTATCTAGAGAAATCACCAATCCCTATATTGACTGTTGTTGACACACTTGAATTACATTAAGCAGCCTCCTAACATTATTGGTGGATCTGCGGCCCTTTATGAAGCCCGTCTGGTCCTCTTTAACAATAGAAGGTAACACAGTCTCCAGCCTTAACACAAGAGTATTAGAGAGGATTTTAAAGTTCACATTTTAGAGTGAAATGGGCCTGTACAAAGCACAGTCCCCCAGGACCATCCCTTTTTTAAGAATAAGAGAAATATTGGCCTCTCTCAGAGATGGCGGGAGACAATCATGGCTGTATGAGTCATTAAACATGTTGAACATCGGGCCTGACAATATGTTTATAAATTCCTTCTAGAATTCGCTGGGAAGTCCATCAGGACCGGGTGCCTTTCCACTCTGAAGCTGCTTCACAGCCTCCTGCTCCTCTTGCCCTGATAAGGGGACATTGAGGAAAGACTCTTGTTCAGGGGTCACACCCAGGAGCTCCAGATCCTTGAATAAAGCCTCCATTTTGGCCCGCCCCTCCTCACAAACCTCAGATTGATATAATTTAGAGTAAAATCTCTGGAATGACACATTAATCTTTTTGGAGTCACACGTTCGGTTCCCAGACCCTTCCCTAATCACTGTAATGGCTTGAGGGGCTCTCCTTTTCCTAGCGAGATATGCTAAGAATTTGCTGGACCTGTCACCATGATCATATAACCTTTGCTTTGCAAAACTAAGCTTGTTCTTTGCTGTCTGCGTGAGCACGGGATTCAATGCAGACCGCAGCGCCGTAATCCTCTGTAACTTGACCAACGAGGGCCTATCAAAGTAGGCCTTCTCAGCTGCTTTCAACCGTGCTTTGAGGAGACGTTGCTGCTCACCCTTCTGCCGCCTCCTACTGGCAGAGTAGGAATTAACTAACCCACTGGCATAGGCTTCGGCAATTTCCGAAAGGAAGGATTGGCTACTAATCGAGGGTGAGTTAATGTCTAGAATGCCCAAAATTCCTGAGAGAAATCCTACACAAATGTATTATCCTTGAGGATAAAGGGATCCATTTGCCAGTGCCTTGGACCCACTGTAACGTCCTTAATCTGAACCAACAGGTACACTGGAGTGTGATCAGAGATGGTAATATTAACGATCGTACAAGGTACCACCAAGTCCAGGGTTGCAACAGGGATTGGAAAAAAAACAATCCTGGTGTGACATCTGTGAATTGGGAAAAAACGTAAAATCCCTGCCTGTAGGATGGAGACACCTCCAGATGTCCACCAACCCTCACTCCACACACAGATCCTCTAATTGTTCAGTTTGTACAGAGGGTATCGGGGTCGGGGGGGGGGTGGCTTTGGGCAACCTCTGTACTGTGGGATCTATGAGACAGTTAAAATCTCCCCCTTTAATGATATGCCAGGACCCTAGACTGATCAATTTAGAAAACGCATCCAACAAAATGTTGAGTAGATGAGCTGGAGGGCAATAAGCATTTAAAACATCATATTCTTCCCCATTTATCAAGGCGTTAAGAATTACAAACCTCCTGTGTGTGTGTCTTTAACACACTCTGGTAACTTAAATGGGAGATTCCTCCTCACCAATACAGCCACTCCCCTACTTCTGGGATTAAATGATGTGAAGTAAACCCGATCAAAGCCATTCTGCTGTAGTTTCAAATGCTTCCTGTCATCCAAGTGCGTCTCCTGTAACAAAGGAATATCCACTTTCTCCTTTCTAAGACTCAAAAGTACCTTCTTCCTCTTAATTGGTGAGTGACTTCCCTTGATATTCCAGGTTCACCATTAAATCACATCATTAGCCTTAACCTTCTGCAGTAACATGTAAATTCCAGAGAGGAGGAACTCGAACCACAAATCACTGAGCCTTAGTGTCATATGATCCATCAAATATAAAAACTGCATAAACTGAAACCACTACATTTAACAAACCTACAAAACTATCAAAGATTAAAAGCAATACAAACCACCATATAAAGCGCCAATGGCGCCGAATAGGGAAACTCACCTCCTGCCCAAAGGGGGCAATAACGCATCCCAAACTGCCCACAAGTGGGCATCCAGCCATCCCAACCAGTTTCCCTCCTTCTAGCGAGAGCCGTACCACAAACACAAGCAGAATAGAAAGTAAATACACCATAGAATAGCAATATGAATAAAGAAAAAAATATTTAAGATCGATAGGGTAAATACCCCACCCATCCTCTGGTATAACTTCACTTAGAAATTGAAAGTACACATCTCAAACGCCACCAAACACAGTTTAAACCGGATTATTACCAATAGGGAAAACAAGGAAAAGAACGCTCCAACTGGACTTCCTCGGTTTTTTTAAAAAACAACAAAGTTGTAACCAAACCGCGTGGCGGCACACTGCTCAGCACTGCTGCCTCACAGCGCGAGAGACCTGGGTTCAATTCCCGCCTCAGGCGACTCTCTGTGTGGAGTTTGTACATTCTCCCCGTGTCTGTGTGGGTTTCCTTTGGGTGCTCCGGTTTCCTCCCACAATTCAAAAATGTGCAGGTTCGGTGAATTGGCCATGCTAAATTGTCCGTAGTGTGAGGTGAAGGGGTAAATGTAGGAGTATGGGTCTGGGTGGTATACGCTTCGGCGGGTCGGTGTGGACTTGTTGGGCCGAAGAGCCTGTTTCCACACTGTGAGTAATCTAATCAAACAACACTATTTGTAGATAGTAAATTGTTCAGATTCGGTTAATTTGTCTCTTACCTTCTCCGATGTATCAAAGAGATGTACGGATCCATGTAAGGTTATCGGAGCACTGCCGGATACCTCAGAGAGTACTGGATCCCAAACTCCCTCAGTCTTCTCTTGGCAGAAACATTATCCATCAGGGGGCGGGAATTAAACAGCCAGGGCTGACAAAGGAAGTCAGGAAATGTATCATAGGGAAAGAGAGAGTCTACAAAGTGGCCAAGAGCACTGGGAAATCAGAAGATTGGGAAGCTGACAAAAACAAACAGAGGATAACAAAGACAGAGAAATAGGATGGAGAGGATCAAATATGAAGGTAAGCTAGCCAGTAATATTAGAAATGATTGTTAAAGTTTCTTTCAATACAAAAGAAACAAATGAGAGGCAAAATTAGAAATTGGGCCGTTCCAAATTGATGCAGGAAGGTTCGTGAAGGGAGATAAGGAAATGGCTGAAAAATTGAGTAAATAATTTGTGTCAGTCTTCACAGTGGAAGACATGAGCATTATCCTAACAATTAAGGAGAGTCAGGGGGCAGATTTGAGTTCGGTAGCCATTACAAAAGAGGAAGTGGTAGAAAAGCTCAAAGGTGTAAAGGTTGATAAATCTCCCGGCTCCCGGTCTACATCCTAGAGCTCTGAGGGAGGTGGCTGAGGAAATAGTAGAGGCTAGGGTTCAGTGTTGGGGTCACAGCTGTTCACTTTATATATTAATGATCTGGATGAAGGGACTGGGGGACATTCTGGCGAAGTTCACCAATGATGCAAAGTTAGGCAGACAAGCAGGTTGTTCTGAGGAGGTGGGGAGGCTGCAGAAAGATTTAGACAGTTTAGGAGAGTGGTCCAGGAAATGGCTTATGAAATTCAACCTGAGCAAATGCTAGGACTTGCACTTTGGAAAAAGGAATACAGGTATGGAGTATTTTATAAACAATGAGAAAATTCATAAAGCCAAAGTACAAAGGGATCTGGGAATGATAGTCCAGGAATCTCTAAAGGTTGACTTGCAGGTTGAGTCCATGGTTAAGAAAACAAATGTAATGTTGCCATTTATCTCAAGAGGGTTGGAATGTAAAAGCAGCGATGTCCTTCTGAGACTTTATAAAGCTCTGGTTAGACCCCATTTGAAATACTGTGTCCAATTTAGGGCTCCACACCTCAGGAAGGACATACTGGCACTGGAGCATGTCCAGCGGAGATTCACACGGATGATCCCTGGAATGGGAGGCTTAACATACAATGAACAGCTAAGGATCCTGGGATTGTATTGACTAGAGTTTCGAAGGTTGAGGGGAGATCTAATACAAATTTACTAGATAGTGCATGGCTTAGAAAGGGTGGATGCTGGGAATGTGTTTCCATCAGGACCCATGGGCACAGCCTGAGAATTAGAGGGGGGTCAATTTAGAACGGAAATGAGGAGACATTTCTTCAGGCAGAGAGTGGTGGGCCTGTGGAATTCATTGCCGTGGAGCACAGCAGAGGCCAGGACGTTAATTGTCTTCAGGGCAGAGATTGATAAATTCTTGATCACGCAAGGAATTAAGGGTGAACGATGAGAGTGCCACTAAGTGGCGTTGAAATGCCCATCATTCACAACTGAATGGGGGGGGGTGGACCCGATGGGCTGAATGGCCTTACTTCCATTCCTATGTCTTAGGCTCATCATCGTAAGATTTTCTTTTCTGGTTTCCCACCGCTGAGAAGTCCTGGAAAGGCATGAGCTTAGAGCCCTCGTAAATTAGGGCCTTCAGATCCTTCCCCTGGATTAGACTACCTACAGTGTGGAAACAGGTAACACTATGGGCAATTTAACATGGCCAATTCACCTTTGTACTGTGGGGGGACGCCAGAGCAATGTGCAAACTCCACACAGGCAGTTATCTAAGGCTGGAATTGAACCTGGGACCCTGGTATTGTGAGGCAGCAGTGCTTACCACTGAGTCACCTGATTCTGGGAGCTGCCACAATTCTCTCCTTAGCTCTGTAGTTCATGCAGTTTTTGAGCAAAGTAAAATGTAGTTCTTCAAATACAAATTCACCCAACAAACTTATATGTGCATGTGTGTGTGTGTGTGTGTGTGCGTGCGTGTGTGCGTGCGTGAGTGTATGTGTGTGCGTGTGTGTGTGCGCGTGTGCGTGTGTGTGTGTATGTGTGTGCGTGTGTGTGTGCGCGCGTGTGTGTGTGCGTGCGTGTGTGTGCGCGTGTATGTGTGTGTGCGTGTGTTTGGGCATGTGCGTGTGCGTGTGTGTGTGTGTGTGTGTGTGTGCGCGCGCGCGTCCTCCAAGGGGGATTTCGGGACAAGCAACAATGAAAAGTGGCCGAGCAGAGGCTGATCACCAAGTTTGGTAACAATGGAGATGGCCTCAACTGGGACATTACAGGTGACCCCATTCACCTACACACACACACACACACACACACACACACATACACACACACAAATACACACATACACACACATACACACAAACACACACACACACGCATACACACACAGATACACACACACATACACATACACACACACAAACACACACATGCACATAGACATACACATGCACAACATACACACACATACACATACACACACCCAGACACTGACATATACACACACACATGCACACACATACACATACACATACACACATACATGCATACACACATACACATATACACATACATACACGCACATATACATATACACACTCATAGATAGACACAAAAACATACATGCACGCACATACACACACACACAAACACACACATGCACACACACACGTACACATATGCACATACACACCCACATACACATCCATACACACACACATATACTCATACATACACAACCACTCACACACCCACACACATACATACACATATTAACACACACAAAAACACACACATACGCACACACCCATACATACACATACACACACACGCACACATACACACACATACACACCTACACTCATATACACACACATACACATACACACCCACACACACATATGCACACACACATATACACACACATACACACCCACACACATATACACACATACGCACATATACACACACGTACATACACACACACATACACACACATTCATAGACACACACACAAACACACACATACACACCCACACACACATACACACACACACACATATACACACACCCATATACAGATACACATGTTATTTTGTGTGATGAACTTGTACTTACAGAATTACATTTTACTTTGCTCAAAAACTGTATGAATCCACGTAAGATGCTGTAAATCTGTTTATTAGATTAGAATCAGTCTGACCATTGTGGCACAGACAGCCTCACACAGGGGAGCTCACACCTTCAATACATCATCTGGGCCAACATGACACCAATTGTTAAAGTTCACTTGAGAAGGTAACGTTTGATAAAAGTTTTGCAATTTACATATGAAAGAACGAAAACCAACCTGGCCATTCTAAAAGATGAGACACTTCACAAACAATCCAGATCTTTCTCAAGATACAATTTCAGTTGCATCACACTGTAAACATTTGCTATAAATTCTGTGTCCGGCAATCTTATTTTTCATAATCACCTGATGAAGGAGCAGTGCTCCGAAACCTAGTGCTTCCACATGTTCGACTATAACCTGGTGTTGTGTGATTTTTAAATCTGTCATTCACCCATCTCCTGACGGTTGAGCATACATCTCAAGGTCAGGACAGCGGCCCTCCGCAGGGATACAAATCGACTCCTTCTTTGGTCGCTCCACGATGGATCTCTCTGGTGACTGTTCCCATTCATTGGTTGGCTCATTGGGATCATTGCTGACATCTTGGAAGAATTCCTGGAGTCTCATTGGTCTGATGAATTCCTCACAACTTTACTCAAGTATTCTTGTTGGTGATGGGGACAAAGGGAGACTAAATTTGATTTGAATTTCAACTTGATTTTATTAACAAAGTATTGAAACAGTTTGTGACATCATTTGGAAATGCATACAAAGGTTCTATATCAGTTGTGTACAGTCTATGCAGAGAGAAAAGAACCAACAAACCATTGGAATATTGACATTTCTCAAACCTTCTGTATCGTTGTGGAAAGAAAGGCATTTTGTACTTGGGCAGGAAACGATCTCTGTTCATTGTCAGGCACCAAGAGGGTCTGAGAACTGAAAGGACGATGTGATCATTTGTCAGAAAGACCTGAGACTGTGTTGTTTCCCTGTTACACCTTGGCAGCAGCTGCCTGAACTTTTAGTGTGTCCATCAGTGTGTTGTCACAGATCTGGGAGTGTGCTTGGCTGACACACTCATTTGAGGTAAAATGTTCCCAGTGGTCTGCCAATATAGTGCCCTCGTGGCCTAATGGCTATGGCACTGGCCTCTGAAATCTGGGATTTCATTTTTAAGCCTGGTCTTTGCAGTGTCTGATTTTCATCCCATGTCAACTTCATCTCAATCCAAATTGACTGGATTTTTGAACTACTCTGTTAAAAATCATTGTGCCTGTGTTGAGATTATGGCAAATTCTGTTTAGTAGAAACTTATGCAAGATAATTCCGGGATTTGGGAGATCTTGGGGTGAATTGTCTGAAAGAGACAGCACAGCCACAATGGGCTGAATGCCCGCAAAGATCCTGTTGAATTGTCCTCAATGCAGCTTTTTGCAACATCTCCACATCCTCCTTCCCCAGTAACTGCAAATATCTTGAAAGTCCTGCACAAAATAACATTGAGCCCTTTGCTATTTTCCTGTCTGCTCCATTTTCCTCACACTTGAGTTGTGCAAAGTTGGAGTTTGGTTGATATCTCATCTGTCCGTTTGGGAAGAAATGGGAGGTGGGATCAATTTATCAAGCAGCCAACAATGTGGCATGAGATGGAAGGGGTAAGAACCAATTAGTGAGAGTACAACACACAGAAACACACACGATGAGAGGACAGGGTGCAGTATTTAAAGGCTGCCATTGGCAGACAGCATGTGGGGCCCCAGTGGCCTAATGGATAAGGCACTGGCCTCCTAAGCCAGGGATTGTGGGTTCAAGTCCCATCTTGGGTGTCTCTGCAGCTTATCCTTTATTTCTAATCTATTTTGGAAAAATCCAAATCGCTGCATTCAGTTGATGGTCAGTGGTATCCAACATGATCTTGCACAAGATTTTCGGGGATCTGCAGGATTGAATGTTGAAGGTGGTGATCAAGTGGCTGCTGTTTCTGGATGGGGATGAGATTCCTGAGAGTGCGGTTAGAGAGGTTGCCTTTGGAAGCCAGCTCTCATCACACTCTCATCAACAAACCAACCCTTCAACACTGATCCCTCCAGAACATCGGATATTACTGACAGCGAATACCCTTGCCAACGTTTAAAGGTGCACCATCGACAGCATTCTGTCTGGATGTGTCACTACCTGGTTTGGCAACTGTACCATTCAAGATCGGAGACGGTTACAGAGAGTGGTGAACTCGGCCCAGACAATCACAAAGGCCAACCTCCCATCTATAGAATCCATCTACCAGGCCCGATGTCAAGGAAAAGTCTCCAGCATTCTCAAACATCCATCACACCCTGGCAATGTTTTTCTACAACCTCTACCATCGGGGAGAAGGTACAGAAGCCTGAACACACGCACCAACCGGTTTTGAAACAGTTTCTACCCTACTGTTGTTAGAATACTGAACGGTCTCACAGACTCTCAATATGCGCCTGTACCTGTGTTTTTGTTCCTCTGCTGTTTCCCTATTATTTACTTATCTATGTTACTGAACTCTGTGAGCTGCCTGTATTGCTCACAAGACAAAACTTTTCACTGTGTCTATCATTACTTGCAAACCAAATATTTTCAATGAATCTTCCACCTTTAGGGTCACTGTTATCTTGGTCCAACTCATTGAATTTAAATATAAATTATTGAGTGTGGAATAACTTTATTTCACCTGCATGTTTTCCTGTTAAATACTAACAGGACAATATAGAGGTCAAGCAAGCTCAATGTTTGTACAGCCAACATTGAAGGAATGGTCCCAGAAAGACAAGAAGAAATGGGTCAATGCTAATTCCTGCATCAGTGAGGAAACGAACAACAGATGAGGCGACTGTGGTGAACCAGACATTTAACTGTTTAGAATAGATTAGATTACTTACAGTGTGGAAACAGGCCCTTCGGCCCAACAAATCCACACCGCCACACCGAAGCGTATACCCCACCCATACATCTACCCCTTACCTAACACTACGGGCAATTTAGCATGGCCAATTCACCTGACATGCACATCTTTGGAGTGTGGGAGGAAACCGGAGCACCCAGAGGAAACCCACGCAGACACGGGGAGAACGTGCAAACTCCACACAGTCAGTCACCTGAGGCGGGAATTGAACGCAGGTCTCTGGCGCTGTGAGGCAGCAGTGCTAGCCACTGTGCCACCGTGCCGCCCACTATCAGACTTCAGATCAGATATCAGATCAATGAATCTTCGAATGTGACTGTATATACTGAAGCCCATCATGTCTATGCTGTCTCTTTGGGAGAGCTGAGAAATTAATTCCACTCCCTTTCGCTCCAGTTCATCAAACGTTTGTAGCCACATGTACCAAACTGACTTGGAAATGTTTTAATTCCATGATCTCAAAGCAGCCATGCAGAGTTTTAAAGACATTAGGTCAGAGATTAACTTAATTTGAATGGAGATAATGCAGTGAGAGGGTTTTAATTGGAGAGAATGTTTACATTGAAAGTATCCCCAGAAGGGATGTAAACCACAGGCAGTAGCTTAGAAGATCAGAGATGGAGCTGTTAGGTCACTGGGACAACACATGCTTCTGGGGCCATGTCAGGAGAATTGATCCCCTCAACCTTGGTTGTGTTCATGTCAGAACAATGCTGCACTCTCCCAACATTTATGTTCACCAACATTTCACGAGTTCCATCCCACCATCAAACTCACCACGGACTCCTATTTAGTATCTGTCTCATTCTTGGACACATGCATCTCCATCAAGGATGGACACCACAGCACCTCACTCAACCACAAACCCACCCTCAACATATTAAAACAGCCGCCCCCTCTGTACAAGCCGAACACTTACACAGGATCTGTTCAGGTGAGGGGGGAATGTGAGGGGCACTTGGAAGTACACAAGGATGCCCTGATAAGAATGTGATACGATGCTTAACTCATCAATCGCCAGTTCTGACATGCCCCAGGGAGAAACTGCAATGACCTCCTCAGGAGACAGACACGAGCTGCAACCAACAGGGTACCCTTCATTGTCCAGTACTTACCAGGAGCTGAGAAACTACGTCACATTCTCCACAGCCTGCAACACATTATCGATGAGGATGAGCACCTCGCCAAGACCTTCCCCACCCCTCCACTTCTCACCTTTAAACAGCCACCAAACCTAAAACAGACCATTGTTCACAGCAAACTGCCCGGCCTTCAGGACAACACCAAAAAACCCTGTCACAGCAGACACTGTAAAACGTGTCAGAGTGTCGCCATGGATACCGCCATGACACATGGGGACATCTCCCACCATGTACGCGGCAGGTACTCATGTGACTCGGCCAATGTTGTCTATCTCATACGCTGCAGGGAAGGATGCCCAATGCATGGTACATTGGCGAGACCGAGCAGAGGCCACGGCAACAGATGAATGGGCACCGCGTAACAATCACCAAACAGAGGTGTTCCCTCCCAGTTGGAGATCACTTCAACGATCAGGGACTTTCAACCTCGAACCTTCAGGTAACCATCCTCCAAGGTGGGCTTTGGGACAGGCAACAACGAAAAGTGGCCAAGCAGAGGCTGATAACCACGTTTGGTACCCATGGGGATGGCCTCAACTGGGACCTTGGGTTCATGTCACACTACAGCTGACCCCACTGCGCTATACACACACACACACACACACACACATACACACACACACACACACACACACACTCACACACACACACACACACACACATCCTGTCACACAATACACATACACACTCCCACACTCACACCCACACACACACCTTCTCACAGATGTATAACCCATTACACTCAAACACATACACATACACACACTCTCACAGACACTCACACTATCGCCCCCTCCCACACACACCCAAATGCACACACTCACTCGGTCTCCCCTGCACGCACACACATATACGTTTGTGGGGTGAATTTGTCCGTTCAGAATTATGTTTTGTTTTGCTCAAAAACTGCATAAAACCATGTCAGATTCTGTAAATGCCACTTTAGAAATAGAATCAGTCTGACCGAACACTGGGACACAGACAGATTTTAACCTCACATCTTCAATGCATTATCTGAGCTGAGATGGCACCAATTGTTAAAACTCTCTTGAGAATGTAACTTTAACAAAGGTCTGGGATGTACATAACAAGGAACTGAAACTAACATGTTCATTCTAAAAGATGAAAGACTTCAGCTCAATTTGTTTAATATTACATGCCATGACACTGCAATCCTGTTGCTAAAACTTCAGTGTTTTACGATCCTGCTCCACAACCACCTGATGAAGAAGCAGCTCTTCGAAAGCTAGTGTTTCCCAATAAACCTGTTGGACTATAACCTGGTGCTGTGTGATTTGTAACGTTGTCCGCCCCAGTCTAACACTGGCTCCTCCAAATCATAACCTTTATGTCAATGACTGGTGCGTTTTGGATGATAATGTAAAACATAACAATAGAAACCATCCAAAGTTGGGGCTTGATGTTTTCAAGTCATTACACTATGACTTTTCCCCTGGCGGTTTATTCCATTGTGGGATTGTTTTTATTCATTTCCAGGGTGTGAACATTGCTGGCTAGATCAACATTTATTGCCTCTGCCTAGTTTCCCCTGAAAGGTGATGGGGAGCTATCCTTTTGAACCACTGCAATCCATGTGCTGCCTGTATCTCCTTTCGAACTGATTGAAGATTTAACAGGAGGGAGTCGGCCATTTTGGATTTGTTCAATACATTCGCATCACTTGTATGACCCTTTGATATTTTACTTATACATTCTGTGTCTGATGCCTCCTCTCTCATTACACCTGATGAAGGACCAATGCTCTGAAAGCTCGTGTTTTCAAATAAACCTGTTGGACTATAACCTGGTGTGGTGTGATTTTTGACCATTTGTTGGAGGTAAACCTACAATGAATCAATGGAGGGTGTTCCAGGATTGAGACCGAGCTACAGGGAAAGAATGCGATATGTTTCTGACTAGGCCAGTGTTTATTGCCCAGAGGGTGAGTCAACCACATTGCTGTGGGTCTGTAGTCTCACCAGGTTTTCTTCCTGAACGGAGAATATAGAACCAGTTCGCTTCCTAACAAACCTCAATAGCAATATATGGTTCCCATCAGACAAAGCTCCTCCTGAGCTGAGATTTCACCACCTTGTATGGTGGGATTACAGTCCATCTCCCCCACACCATGAACTTGGTGTTCTGGATTCCTACTCCAGGTCTAGCACTGCACCACCATCTCCCCTTATTAACTGGAATTGAGATCAAACAGACACAGGGTGCTGATCAGAGTTCATGTTTAAAAACATAACAGCCCAAATGGGATATGAACTCACAACCCCTGGCTTTGAACATGGACACCCTCTTCATGATGCATCTGAGGTGAGATACCATGTTAGACACCCACGGCAATTGATAGCTCTGTCTTTGGTTGTGCTCCGAAGATCTTAAAAATTCGGCAATTCAGCTCCTCGAGCCTGCTTTGTCATTCCACACGATCATGGCTGATCTCATCTCGGTCTCAACTCCACTTTCCTGCCTGCTCTCCAAAACACTTCAACCCAACTACAGCCTGCATGTAGGGATCCCTTTTCATGGCACAAGGCACTTCACAGGAACCACATTCAGGAAACCATTACACATGGACCGAAACATTGGCCAAAGAGAGGAACACCTTGAGATCCTGAGACCCCAAGGTAGAGGGGTGGAGATCTTTACAAAGTGACTTCCAGAGGGTACCATCCAGGCACAGACAGTGATGTCCAAGCAATGAATAACAGGAAGCCGATCTGGCCATTAATTTCCTGAATTATTCTTTTTGCCATTCTTAAAGAAAGAAACAACATTGGGTATTCTCCAGTCCTCGGGGAATTCTCCTGTGACTGTAAAGGATACAAATATTTTGTACAAATCCGTAACAATTTCCACACCTGCCTCTCTCAGGATTCTATGATAGATTCCATCAGGTCTTGGGGACTTGTCTACCTTAATGCTTTTCAAAACACCCAACACCTCCTTTTTTATATTAACATGCTCTAGAATATCAATATACAAGACTCACTATCCACCATGTCATAGAGTCATAGAGATGTACAGCATGGAAACAGACCCTTTGCTCCAACCCGTCCATGCCGACCCCATATCCTAATCTAATCTCGTCCCATTCGCCCACACTGGGCCCATATCCCTCTCGACCCTTCCTATCCATATCAGTGAGCAGTGTAGGTTTCTTCCCTCCCGCCCTCCTGACCATGTACTCACTTTCTTTGTCTGATTTTCTTCCTTTTAAAAGTGCCGTTGTTTTGAGATTTTTGTCATCCAAAGTTACATAATAAAACAGTAATTGCTGCTCCTGGAATTTGAGGAAATCACTCCCGACACCTAAAATGCCTCAAAAATGGGGCAGCTCTTACAGCCACAACTTTTTCCCGTCCTCCAAGTTTGGAGCAGATGGTCAGAGCTCCACTGCAAGGCCCAGTCAAGGCTTCGCGAAGGGACGGGAAGGGACCAATTGCTCCAAACTTGGACAGAGAAGCCCTAGAGTGGGATGGGAGGAGGCCATTCAGACTATCACATCCACACTGACCCTCTGAAGAGCATCCCATCCAGGCCCAACCCCTATCCTCTCACCCTGCATTCCCCAAAGCCAATCCACCGAACCTGCACATCTTTGGGCTGTGGGAGGAAACCAAAGCACCCGGAGTACCCCATGGAGAGAATGTGCAAACTCGACACAAACAGACACCCAAGGGAGGAATCAAAGACAGGTCCCTGACGCTGTGAGACAGCAGTGCTACCCACTGAGCTACCATGCCATCCCCAGGAGAATCTCAGCAGGTTTTCAGCCATTGTGACTGTCCTGTCTCTTTCAGGGAATTTAGCCTGAATCCTGCAGATCGCCAAAAGACTTGCGTAAGGTCACATGGGACACCACATCCCATCAACATGGGGATGTTCGCAAAGTGGATTTAAGAGCAATGACACACAAAGACGAGTCAGACACCCCAGATGGGACTTGAACCCACAATCCCTGGCTTAGGAGGCCAATGCCTTATCCATTAGGCCACTGGGGCTGCATAGTTAAAGCAAAAATAGCAGCCTTTAAATACTGCACCCTGACCTCTCATTGTGTGTTTTTCTGAGTTTTATTTTCTCACTGCACTCTGGGGATCCAAGATGGCGGTGTTCTCAGATGATCATGTTGCAGAGCTTCGCACCACAGCACAAGGGGGAAGAATTTCTATCCCACCCAATCCGGACCATCGCGATATCCTGGGACTCAGAAAAGATTGTGGAGTCCCAGGACATTGTGAAAAATCAACTTACCTGCGTTTTCATCGTCCAGGGATGTTGAAGAAGGGAGGAGCAGTGTGCGGGGCCAGGCCCCCGGCCCAACCTGCAGGATCCTCGGACTCGATTACCTACCAGGCCCTGGGGAAGGAGCTCGCGAAATCTCGCGAGATGTTGGGGAAGCAGATGGAGGTGAAGCTGGCCCCGATCTCTATCATGCTGCAGAAGCATGAACAGCAGCTGGGAGACCTGGAAAAGAGGACGGATGAGTTTGAACACACAGTCACAGTGGTGGAAGCTGGTACCAGTTCCTCTAAGGATAGGATCCAAGCGTCGGAGGCTGAGGGGTGACCTTACAGAGGTTTATAAAATCATGAGGAGCATGAATAGGGTAAACCGCCAAGGTCTTTTCCCTGGGGAGGGGGACTCCAGCACTAGAGGGCTTAGGTTTAGGGTGAGAGGGAAAAGATATAAAGGAGACCTAAGGGGCAACTTTTTCAAGCAGAGGGTGGTGTGTGTGTGTGTGTGGAATGAGCTGCCAGAGGAAGTGGTGGAGGCTGATACAATTACATCATTTAAAAGGCATCTGGATGGGTATATGAATAGGAAGAGTTTGGAGCGAGATGGGCCGGGTGCTGGAAGGTGGGACTAGATTGGGTTGGGATATCTGTTCGGCATGGACGGGTTGGACCGAGGGTGTGTTTCTGTACTGTACATCTCTGTGACTCGATGACTGGAAGTGTCAGTCTGAGTAAATCCATTGTCTGGCTCCTGGCAATGTGACCCCATTGGATGATGTGAACCCAGCTCATGACCCCTTTGGCCAAAGCTACAGAACATTCTGGAAGATCAGGGAAAAGAAGGATATGAACACACACCTGGATGCCAGTCCCTTAGCTAAGCCTTGACTGGGATCTGCAGCAAAGCTCTGACTATCTGCTCCAAACTTGTTCATAAAAGCCCTTGAGTGAGGGGGACAAGCCATTCACCCCGGCAAGTCCACACTCACCCTCTGAAGAGCATCCCATCCAGGCCCAATCCCTATCCTCTCACCCTGCATTCCCCAAAACCAATCCACCGAACCTGCACATCTTTGGGCTGTGGGAGGAACACAATGCACTCCGAGTACCCCATGGAGAGAATGTGCAAACTCAACACAAACAGACACCCAAGGGAGGAATCAAAGCCAGGTCCCTGACACTGTGAGTCACCATGCCAGCCCCAGGAGAATCTCAGCAGTTCTTTCCCCATTGTGGCTCTGCTGTCTCTTTCAGGCAATTTCGACCCAATCCTGCAGATCCCCGACAACTTTGTGCAAGTTCATGTTGGACAGCACTTCCCATCAACTGAATGCAGACATGGGGATGTTTATAATGTAGATTAGAAGTAAAGTTCAAAGAGGGCAACCTATAAAATCTAGCCACTCCGGATAGGATTTGGACCCACAATCCCTGGTGTAGGAGCCCAATATCTTATCCATGTGGCCACTGGGTGTACATGTCTGCTGTTAAACTGGCAGCCTTTAAATACTGCACCCTGATGGCTCATATTGTGTTTTTCTCAGTTTTATACTCTCACTGATTGTTTTGCACAACTTCCGTCTCATGCAAAAAAATTGGCTGCTTGATAAATCAAGCTCACCTCCCATTTGTCCCCAAACGGACAGACAAGAAACCAACCAAACTCCAACATTGCACAACTCACATCTGAGGAAAATGGAGCAGACAGGAAAATAGCAAAGGGTTCAAAGTTATTTTGTGCAACGCTTTCAAGATATTTGCAGTTAGTGGGGAGGAAGTAGGTGGAGATGTTGCAAAAAGTTGCATTGAGGACAAATGCTTTCTTTGGTTAGACTGCACTTGGAATACTGCGTCCAGTTCTGGTCGCCCTATTATCGGAAAGATGCTGGTTGGAGGAAAGTGTAGAGGCGATGTCAGAGCCGGGTTCTTTACACAGAGAGTTTTCAGAGCATGGAATGCGTTCCCAGCAGCAGTTCTGGAAGCAAGGTCAATGGGGACATTTAAGAAACTGCTGGACATGCATATGGTCACACACATTTGAGGGTGCATACATGAGGATCAATGGACGGCACAGCATCGTGGGCTGAAGGGCCTGTTCGGTGCTGTACTGTTCAATGTTCTATGTAGTATGTTCTAAATCAACAGAATCTTAGCGGGCATTCAGCCCATTGTGGCTGCGCTGTCTCTTTCAGACAATTCTCCCCAAGATCTCCCAAATTCAGGAATTACCTTGTGCAAGTTTTTATGATACATCATTCGCCATAATCTCAACACAGGCACAGTGATTTTGTACAGAGTAGTTGCAAAGTGCAGTCAATTTGGTTCGTGATGAAGTTGGCATGGGACAAAAGTCACCTACAAAGAGGAAGCTTAAAACATAAGCAGCCCAGAGGGGAATTAAACCCACAATCCCACACTGAGGAGGACAGTGGTTCACCCAATATGCTACTTGGGCACACATAGCCATTAGCAAGTGTAAAGTCTTGGCACCAATGAGTGTTACAGCCCAGCATGTTCCAACATCTCAGATGACATGTTGAGGGATGCACTAAAGTTTCGATCAGCTGCTGCCAAGGTGTAACAGGGAAACAACACAGTCTCAGGTCTTTCTGACAAATTATCACATCATTCTTTCAATTCACAGACCCTCTCGGTGCCTGACAATGAACAGAGATCAGTTCCTGCTCAAGTAGAAAATGCCTTTTTGTTCACAACGATACAGAAGCTTTGAGAAATGTCAACATTCCAATGTTTTGTTGGTTCTTATCTCTCTGCATAGACTGTACACAACTGATTTAGAATCAAGGAAAGCATACCAAACGCCTTCTTCACTATCCTATCGATCTGCGACTCTACTTTCAAGGAGCTATGAACCTGCACTCTAAGGTCTCTTTGTTCACCAACACTCCCTGGGACATTCCCATTAAGTCTATAAGCCCAGTTAAGATTTGCTTTCCCAAAATGCAGCACCTCACATTGATCTAAATTAAACTCCACCCATCACTCCTCAGCTCATTGGCCCTTCTAACCAAGATCCTGTTGTAATCTGAGGTAACCTTCTTTGCTGTCCACTATACCTCCAATTTTGGTGTCATCTGCAAACTTACTAATGATACCTCATAATGATACTAACCTCTATATAAATGACAGAAAGTAGTGGACCCAGCACTGATTCTTGTGGCACTCCATTGGTCACAGGGCTCCAGTCTGAAAAACAACCCTCCACCACCATCCTCTGTCTCCTACCTTTGAGCCAGTTCTGTATCCAAATAGCTAGTTCTCCCTGTATTCCATGAGATTTAACCTTGCTGATCAGCCTCCCATGGGGAACCTTGTCGAACGCCTTACTGAAGTCCACATAGATCACATCCACCGCTCTGCCCTCATCAATCCTCTTTGTGACTTTTTCAGAAAACTCAATCATGTTTTTGAGTCATGATTTCTCCAGCATTTTCTCTGTTTCAGATTTCCAGTATTCACAGCATTTAGCTTTTATTGGAGAGCTTGCCATTTCACTTCGCAATGAAAAACATTTTGTGAGTTGTGAGTTCATGTAATGCCCTGCCAGTATCAGTGGTGGACTCTCCCTCTTTATGGTCATTCAAGCGGGCATTGGATAAGCATATGGAGGTTATTGGGCTCGTGTAGGTTAGGTAGGCTTCGGTCGGCGCAACATCGAGGGCCGAAGGGCCTGTACTGCGCTGTATTTTTCTATGTGCTATGTTTTGTGATTTACACATAAAAGAACTGAAACCAACCTGGTCATTCTAAATGATGCGACACTTCACACACAATCCAGATTTATTTCAATATATAATTTCAGTGACATCACACTGTAAACTTTTGCCATAAATTCTGTGTCTTACAATCTTATACTCCACAACCACCTGACGAAGCAGCAGCGCTCCGAAAGCTAGTACTTTGAGCCCTTCGCTATTTTGTCGTCTGCTCCATATTCCTCAGACTTGAGTTGTGCATCATTGGAGTTTGGTTAATTTCTCGTCTGTCCGTTTGGGGACAAATGGGAAGTGAGATTGATTTATCAAGCAGCCAACAATTTAGCATGAGATGGTAGGGGTAAAAAACAATCAGTGAGAGTATAACACTCAGAAACACACAGTATGAGCGGTCGGGTGCAGTACATAAAGGCTGTGATTTTCAGCCGGTTGTGTGGCCCCAGTGGCCTAATGGATATGGCACTGGCCTTCTAAGCCAGGGATTGTGGGTTCGAGTCCCATCTGGGGTGTCAGTCATTTGCCCTTTGTCCACTTGATTTCTAATCTACTTTGGGAAAATCTCCATGTCGGCATTGAGTTGATGGGAAATGGTGCCCAACATCTTCTTGCACAAGATTTGCAGGATTGAGGTGAATTCCCTGAAAGAGACAGCACAGTCACAATGGCTGAAAACCTGCTGAGATTCTCCTGGGGATGGCATGGTGGCTCAGTGGGTAGCACTGCTGCCTCACAGTGTCAGGGACCTGGCTTTGATTCCTCCCTTGGGTCTCTGTTTGTGTCGAGTTTGCACATTCCCTCCATGGGGTACTCCGGGTGCTTTGGTTTCCTCCCACAGCCCAAAGATGTGCAGGTTTGGTGGATGTGGCGCTCTAACTTCCTAAACCAGAGATTGTGGGCTCAAGTCTTATTTGGGGTTTTGATTTTGTTGAAACCTTCACTGTGCAGCTGATCTCAATCCTGTGTGGTCACGTGTCCATGGCAAAAAAATCAGCCATTCTCAATTGATCCTCAGATGGAGAAATTTGACTTGATAGAAAATTGGCCAAACTAAATTAAACAGCAGCTATCAGCTCCAGAGAACAGTGCAACTAAGATCAAAGAGCTACAACGATTCATGAGGTCACTGGGGCTCCAACAGATAGAGCTACCAATCTATGGACAAAGCAGCTTCTGTTTTGGTTGTGTTAGTGTCAGTCTAAGCGATATTCTGTCAACATTACCAGCTGAACCCCAGATTACCTGCATGTTTGGTATTTATGATAAGGTCCAATATGTCAATGGAAATGATTGAAATCTGGGTGTTCAAGGTTGGAACTGATGGCGCTGTGGCTATGCATTTGGGTCCTTACCTTTCTTAGTCAAGGTATTGAATACAATTACAAGGAGGCTATGATGGAGATGTGAGGTAGTTAGGCAATCATTGGAGAACTTGGAGCGCCACATCCACAGACTGGACAAACATTTGTGGGAAGGCAACTGCTGAGGCTGACTCACAGAGTTTACAGAGGGAGATGGATGGGTTAAGGGAGTAGCCAAAAACTCAGCAAATGAAAGACAATGTGGGAATGTGTGAGGTCATACACTTTGGTAGGAAGAACAAAGCAGCTGGATATTATTTCAATGGAGAAAGACAGCAGAAAGTTCCAGCACAGAGAGATATGAAATGTGTTTTTGCGGTCTCGCTGTTGATCCTTTGCTGGGACCAACCTTCATGGTAATATCGGTGAGATGTTCTTGGTTTCTCTTTAGATCTTGAG